>NC_068390.1:28495981-28518481 GCF_023724105.1 Carassius gibelio
AGTTTATGGTTAAAACAAGAACAAATATCTACGTAATTCAAAGGAAAATCTAGATAATTTTTCTGACCCCATCCACAGATGTTCTTGAATTAAGCTTAGACTCATTTAATAATAATATATTTTTATAAAAACAAGTAAATTTTTAATCTCATTATGCATCTCCAATAAATCTTTCTTTATTTAAGAAGGTTTAGATATTTATACTGGAAAACAAAAAAAAATACTGATGAAAAATACTTAATTCATGGCTTGTTGCTCAGGGACTGCCACATGAAGGTGTGTGTGTGTGTGTGTGCAGTGTGTGATGATGAGCAGCAGATGGCGCTAGAGGAGCTCTGATCTCTCTGCAGGAGCTGTTCCTCTCATCATTCATTTGTGCAAAAGTTTCTTTGCATTGTAAATCACATGATAATACCTTTTTTTTTTTTACAGTAAAATGACATGCATTACCTTGTTAAACCTTATTAGCTCGTTATATGAAGTTATGTCCAGCTTTATCCGCATACATAAAGTAAACTAATGTACAGCAATGTACAGCAAATCTCAGACTCACGATTATTATAGTTAACTAAGACTGAAACTCAAACCATTAAAAAACATTTTTGTTACTTGAAATAAAATAAAAATTGGTAAAAATTAAAATATTTTTATTTCAGTTAGTAGCCAATGCAACATTTCTCATTTTAATTTAGTTTAACTTTATGTAATGAAATACAAAAAAACATATATATATATATATATATATATATATATTTATATATATAACCCTAACAAAAACTACTAAATTAAATAAAAATACACAACAGAATTGCTCAAACAATAACTAAAATGAAAATATTAAAATATAAACTAATTCAAAATATAAAAATAAAAACTCAATGATACTAAAATAATACAGATGTCATGTTTTTCGTCATAAAATGTAAAGTATCCCCATCTGTAATCTGCTAAATGTGACTATAAGTTATTATAAATATTAACATCATGATTTTCTGTGAATCTGCTTGGAAATGTGTTGTGAAAAACACTGTACAGATAAAACGGACATAATTATAACAGTTAACACGGAAACGTTTATACAGTGTGCTTGTGAAATACTGGAACAGGAAGTAATGTTTCCATGACGTCAGTGCAGATGAGTGTCTGGATGTGTGGATTGGGACGCTGCATTGTCATTGGCCAGCGGACGCTGCGTGGTCATTGGTCGGAGGATGCTGCGTGGTCATTGGCCGCAGGATGCTGCGTGGTCATTGGCCGGAGGATGCTGCGTGGTCATTGGCCGGCGGACACTGCGTGGTCATTGGCCGGAGGATGCTGCGTGGTCATTGGTCGGAGGATGCTGCGTGGTCATTGGTCGGAGGATGCTGCGTGGTCATTGGCCGGAGGACGCTGCGTGGTCATTGGCCGGCCGTACTGTACGCAGGAGACACAGTCAGTACAGTCAGTGGCGCAGCAGTCATTAATTACGTCACACTCTTCATTCCGCTCAAGGTTAATACTGAGCTTATCTCCATACTGCGCTTACCTTGAGACGTCAGATCTATTAGAGCTTATCACCACAGCACAGACCGGAGATGTGGACGCTGAAGTATGTCTGCTGTCATACAGTGCTAATGCTAACACCTCCAGCCGGCTCATTCACAGGAGCGAGGCAGATGACAGAGTTAATTAACCTCCGTCACCTCCAGCCGTCTCAGCAGCAGAATAATTACAAACATCACACCGGACTCTGCATTAGAACAGATAGAGAGCAGGTCTTTTTAAGCATTTCTTATCCTTTATTATTTACACCAAAACTGATCATTCTGTCATCAATTACTCACCCTCATGTCTTTCTTCTGTTCAACACAAAAGAAGAGGTTTTGAGAAATGTGTCGGATGGGGTCCAATGTTGTTTGGTTCTTCCAGCATTCTTTAAAATATCACCTGTTTTACTGAAAAAGAGGCTTGAACAAGATGATTAGGTGAGTAAATGATGACAGAATGACAATTTGTTTTAACCTCAACCTTCACCTACATTTTATGTATTGGCACTTTCAAATCCATAAATAATCCTATTATACAACTGCATAGCAACACCCTAGCAACCACCCAGGACAATATTACTCTTTAAGTGATTGTAAGTGTGAGTGACTGTTAGTGTGAGCAAGTGTGTGTGTTTGTGTGGATGTGTCTTAGTGTGTGTAAGTGAATGAGTGAGTGAGAGAGTGTGTGTGTGTGTGTGTGTGTGTGTGTGTGTGTGTGTGTGAGTGATTGACTGTTAGTGTGAGTGATGGTCCATGATCTTGTACATGTTTTTAACTGCACTTCTTTTAAGTGGACTTAAATAAAGTGTTTTAATGTGTGTGAGTGTGATTGTTAGTGTGAGTGTTAGTGAGTCAAATCAAGTCACCGTTGTTTATATAGCGTTTTTAACAATATATATAGATTGTAATAAAGCAACTGAACAGCATTAAATAGGAATATAGTGTGTCAATAAAGAAAAAAGGCAGTTCATCATTGAATTCAATTATTACTAAACAGACAAATATTAGCGTAGATGCCATTCTTCTAATGATGTAGCAAGTACATCGGGTGTTATGGGAAGTGTTTCCGGTTCCGGTTCCGGTTTCCCTAATTAATGCAGCCTAAAAATCCTTTAACGGATTTGGATATTAAAAGCATATTAGTATGTTATGTGTAAGCCAGGTTAAAGAGATGGGTCTTTAATCTAGATTTAAACTGCAAGAGTGTGTCTGCCTCCCGAACAATGTTAGGTAGGTTATTCCAGAGTTTAGGCGCCGAATAGGAAAAGGATCTGCCGCCCGCAGTTGATTTTGATATTCTAGGTATTATCAAATTGCCTGAGTTTTGAGAATGTAGCGGACGTAGAGGAGTATAATGTAAAAGGAGCTCATTCAAATACTGAGGTGCTAAACCATTCAGGGCTTTATAAGTAATAAGCAATATTTTAAAATCTATACGATGTTTGATAGGGAGCCAGTGCAGTGTGGACAGGACCGGGCTAATATGGTCATACTTCCTGGTTCTAGTAAGAACTCTTGCTGCTGCATTTTGGACTAGCTGTAGTTTGTTTACTAAGCGTGCAGAACAACCACCCAATAAAGCATTACAATAGTCTAACCTTGAGGTCATAAATGCATGGATTAACATTTCCATGCATTAGGCCGTAATTTAGATATATTGTTGAGATATATCTCGATATATCTCGAAGAAATATAGAGCTGAGTATCATCAGCATAACAGTGAAAGCTAACACCATGTTTCCTGATGATATCTCCCAAGGGTAACATATAAAGCGTGAAAATGAATAGCCATAGTACTGAGCCTTGAGGTACTCCATACTGTACTTGTGATTGATATGATACATCTTAATTCAATTTATGCATTTAGCAGATGCTTTTATCCAAAGCGACTTACAGTGCATTCAGGATAACATTTTTTACCTAACATGTGCTCCCTGGGACTTGAACCCACAACCTTGCACTGCTAACGCAATGCTCTACCACTTGAGCCACAGGAACATAATTAATTCACTGCAAATTGATGCCGGTCAGATAAGTAAGATTGACTTGAAGCATTCGATTGACTTGAAGCATCGCTGTGCACAAATCCCCCCCAAAAAAACAAAGTGGAAAACCTGGATATTTTAGGCATTATTAAAATCTTGGCTGGGACGTGTCCCGTATGAACGGCGCATATGGCCACCCTAACTAATAGAGAGATACACCCACGATCAGATGATAAGAGCAGATCATTTGTAACTCTAAGGAGAGCAGTCTCAGTACTATGATACGGTCTAAATCCTGACTGGAAATCCTCACATATACCATTTTTCTCTAAGAAGGAACATAATTGTGAGGATACCACCTTTTCTAGTATCTTGAACAGAAAAGGGAGATTCGAGATTGGTCTATAATTAACTAGTTCTTTGGGGTCAAGTTGTGGTTTTTTGATGAGAGGCTTAATAACAGCCAGTTTGAAGGTTTTGGGGACATATCCTAATGACAATGAGGAATTAATAATGGTCAGAAGAGGAACTATGACTTCTGGAAGCACCTCTTTTAGGAGCTTAGATGGTATAGGGTCTAACATACATGTTGTAGGTTTAGATGATTTAACAAGTTTATACAATTCTTCCTCTCCTATAGTAGAGAATGAGTGGAACTGTTCCTCAGGGGGTCTATAGTGCACTGTCTGATGTGATACTGTAGCTGACGGCTGAATGGTTGCAATTTTATCTCTAATAGTATCGATTTTAGAAGTAAAGTAGTTCATAAAGTTATTACATTAAACGTCAACACTTGTTGATGTTTTATTTTTCATTAATTTAGCCACTGTATTGAATAAATACCTGGGGTTATGTTTGTTTTCTTCTAAAAGAGAAGAAAAGTAATCAGATCTAGCAGTTTTTAATGCTTTTCTGTAGGATAGGTTACTTTCCCGCCAAGCAATACGAAATACCTCTAGTTTTGTTTTCCTCCAGCTGCGCTCCATTTTTCGGGCTGCTCTCTTTAGGGTATGCTCATTATACCATGGTGTCAAACTGTTTTCCTTAACCTTCCTTAAGCGTAAAGGAGCAACTGTATTTAAAGTGCTAGAAAAGAGAGAGTCCATAGTTTCTGTTACATCATCAAGTTGTTCTGAGGTTTTGGATATGCTAATGAATCGGGATAAATCAAGAAGATTAGTTACAAGGCAACCTTTTGTGGTAGAAGTGATGGTTCTTCCATAGTTGTAACAAGGAGTTAGAAGTTGTAGGAATTTACAGTTTTGCCTTATATGAAGTTTACACGAGTGTTGATTAATGAGTGAACTAGCATGTGTGAGTGTTAACGTCAGTGAGAGTTAGTGGGTGTGAATGTGATTGTTAACATGAATGAGTGAGTGTTAGTGGGTGTGAGTGTTAGCCTGAGTGAGTGTGTGTTAGCGTCAGTGAGTGTTAACGTGTATTAGTGTATTAGTGTATTAGAGCAGATGTATAGCAGATCAGAGGTGTAAAGGCCTGCGATCACACTCTCCTCAGATGGACTGAGCTCAGAGCGCAGTGGTGACAGACGTATTAAAGAGATGGATGACACTCTGTGTAGTGCTGCTGTGAGGAGGACAGGAGATTTATTTCCTCTTCCTGTGCTGAAGCTCAGACTGTGACATTTAAGCTCCTCTCTTTTTCTTAAACTGACCACATGTTCCTGCTCGTCAGATCTGTTAAGTTAAACACTTCATATTTGTAGGGAGATTGTGCATCTATTCATGCACACCTGTCTGACTTGATTGTTGAAGGTGAAGTGAGGAGGTGAAAATTATCTGTGTATACTTGAGCTTCATATTAAGCATCGAGAATCTGGTTATGTTTTGATGACATGCATCTGTCATCAGAGCTTCAGAGTAAAGGTTTAATATGGACCTTCATCTGAAAATAATGTTTATGTGAATGTGGTCCGATGTGGTCTCAGCTGTGTCTCATGTTTCATGTGTTTCATTGACTGACGGTCTTATGCATTAGTTTCTGCCAATATTAAAGAAATCAACCAGAAGATCAATCAGAACTAAAAAAGGTTTTACTGGATGAAGCCATAGAGGAAGTTTCTTAAGATCCAAAAAGTTTTTTCCTGGTTCTTAAGAAAAGAACCCTGGAACCAAAACATTAATCTGAAGAACCTATGATGAGAAATCTTTTTTTTTTTTTAAAGGTACACATAGGTCTGACTGCATCTTACAGAAGTTTAACAGAATGAATGTGACCAGAGTTTAACTCCAACTGCATGAGCTGACTACTGCATGTTTAAACACTGTGTTCTGGATCAAACATGATCTAGAACCTCTGGACCTTTGTACTAGTTCTACTTCAGGTCATCTGATGTTACTTAAAGAGCCAAGCCACGGCAGAAACTAAATGAGGTCAGAGAGTTTTTATACTGCAGATGCAGGTCAAGATCACAGCGGCCTCTCTTTACTGGAGCTGCATACGTCACATACTGTACAGTAATGTCTAGAAATATAGTCTCTTCTTTTAAGATTTGATCACGTACCAAGAAAATAATCACAATTTGTCCTAGTGCACACAGCAGCAGGTACTCTAAAATAATGATACTCTATTAACTTTTAAATAAAGGTTTTAAAAGGTGGTTTTTTTCTTTTGGTTCCCAGAAGAACCTTTCAGTGATCAGATCTTAAAAGAATTGTGTATGTGGGATTGGTTTGTACCTGGTTTGGGTCAGTCTATATGGAAAATATGGAAAGACCCGTATAATGTCTGTTTTTCTAAATCTGCTGATGTAATTGTAGTGTAATTTTAGTTATTGTGTAGTTTTGGATGACTAGTGAGAGGGGATATTGGGAAAAAGCCTTTTGTCTGGCCTTTCAGCTCGTGCCACTCTTATATTTTGGGTCTGTTTCAGTGTTTTATTCTACGGTGAGTCACGACGCAGCTGTGTAACACGCTTAAGCAGCAGTGGGATGAGATAAGTAGCGCTGTGATTTATTCAGGCTCGGCTCGTGAGAGCGCCGCTGCCAAACATCTTCTGATCCCACTCCCACTGCTGTTAGACTCTGTCAAAATATATGTGTGTGGATCGCTCAGGCCTGGACCTTCCTGTTGATGCTCTGTGCCTCTCCCCTTCATTCTCTTTGCAGACCATCGTCCGCGGGAGCCGGCCGCCCAAGGACACCTCCATCAACGGCCTGCTGGAGGGGTTTGACAGCATCTCCGTCACCCGCTCCAACTCTCTGAGGAAAGAGAGTCCACCTGGAGCTCATCAGTCCAGCGGGAGTAAGCCATCATCTGCGTCCACGTCCAACGCCGGCGGACCAGAGGAGAACGGCTTCGGACACTATTACGGCCGCTTCTCCTGCGACCTGGACAGCAGTAAAGACTTCTCTCTGGAGGCGTACCGTGACCGAGGTGGCCATGACAGTGAGTTGGCGGTCGGACGGCACTACCGCTTCTCTCTCAGACAGAACGGCCATCCCATCCGCAGCCCCTTCTATCCCGACGCCATGCCGCAGAAGTCCTCGGACTACGCCAAGATGCCACCGGACTACCACGCTTACCTGGAGAGCAAGATGCGGCTGTCCACCGCTGAGATGGCCATGGGCGGCCGCAGGGACTACTACCGCGCCTCTCTGGGCGGATCCAGTCAGGACTATCGGGAGCATCCGCTGGGAACGCCGTCGCGTGTCTCCGTCCACAGCGGACAGATGAACTATCCCGACGGAGACTGGGGATACGGAGCTGGACTGAGAGAGGACTATGACAAGAGACCCAAGTCCTCTTACATCAGTCAGACGAGCCCCCAGCCGGCCATCCGTCAGCGCTCTCGCTCGGGGTCAGGCCTGCAGGAGCCCAGCCAACCCTACGGCATCAGTGCATTTAAAGCTGCGCCGCAGGGGCCGTACAGCTCCTACACGTACCCCAGACTGTCCGAGAACACGTCTTCACTCGTCATGGGCAAGGTAAAGATGAAATCAGCCTCCTTCTAATGATGGGTTTGGCTTTTTTTGTCCTGCAGGGTTATTTTGTCAAAAGGCACCAATGCATTAAGGACACATTCACACTATATGATGTTTTTTAATAAAGTTCAGGCGGAGCACGTTCAGATAATCAACTTAATTAGCACTATAATAAAATATATATATACAGCCAACTTCCCTTTGTCCCATAACAGTTTTCTGGGATTTCTCCTCCACCCCGACTCCTCACTCCTAACCATTCCTGTCCCAGCTTTGGGATATGGTGGAGTTCTCTGGGTTTAGTTTATATTCCAAGCTCGGAGCCCCTACCCTTTGGACAGCACGCCAGATATGCTAAATATTTGCTCTGATTATATGTAAGTGCGAACTCGTGAACAGTGCAGAGTTTGTGTGGTTTCTGGCACAGTTTACAATCAATGCAAGATAATTCCAGACTGACCAAAGCAAACCACTACTGATGATGCATCATTTGAAAGTGAAAAAAAAAAGTGACGTGACATTCAGCCAAGTATGGTGACCCATACTCAGAATTTGTGCTCTGCATTTAACCCATCCGAAGTGCACACACCCAGCAGTGAACACACACACACACACTGTGAGCACACACCCGGAGCAGTGTTCATCATTTATGCTGCGGCGCCCGGGGAGCAGTTGGGGGTTCGATGCCTTGCTCAAGGGCTCCTCAGTCGTGGTATTGAAGGTGGAGAGAGAACTGTTCATGCACTCCCCCCACCCACAATTCCTGCCGGCCCGGGACTCGAACTCACAACCTTTAGATTTCCAGTCTGACTCTCTAACCATTAGGCCACGACTTCCCCCGAAGTGGGATGTGTGTGATGGTCAAATCCTGCTTGTCTCCTCAGAGATTGCCACGTTGTAGACTTTGGAGGAAAAGTCTCCATGGAGCATTGTTTTGCTCAAACATCTTGTGATAGCAAAAATAATAAAAGAGTGCTGCATTTAAATACATGCATTTGGAGGATGCTTTTATGTTGCATTCCATGCTCTTTCGGCATTACAAGTTCAGTGTTTCCCATACATTTAATTATTTATATACACTGACTGCCACAAATAGATTTTCCAAAAGGCTTTGACTTTGTTAAATAAAAATGAGCTCTGGACATTTCAAAGTCAAAATGCAGCACAGGTGTTTTTATAAGACTGTAGGGAACTGTCTGTCTTTAGAAAAGTTTAGATGTCATTTTCATTTAATCTTTCCTATAATGCCTGATAAAGTAGCGTTTATGATTGCAGCGCTGCTTTGTTTACAGCTGTTACCAGGGAAACCGCTATTTCTGCCACTCTTAAAGCGCCTCCTGCTGGCAGAGAATGAATTTGATAATTCAATAAATATGTCATGTTGGATATTCTGCATATAATTTATGCTGTTTTTCTCATGTCATGCATTTAGCAGGTGCTTTTACATTGCATTTCATGCACTTTGCACTTTAGAAGAGTATTAGCCACTTCCTCGATAACTCAAAGTAGTTAGCTTGCTTACGGTCTTGTATTTACTCCTATTATCACCATCATCAGGAAAATCTCATGAAGAAATATCTGTTTCATATTTGACCCCTAAATCAAAAGAAATAAATATTTTTAGAAGATGTTAAATCACAGTGGACACAGGCCGTGTAGGGCGTATTATCTCTCAGCACGGGCTCCGTGATGGATCTGGTGTCAGTTCTTAATCTCCTCACCCGTGAAAAGAGCGCGGCGGCCGGAGACACAGAATTACTCATGAGAGCGGCGCACGAATCAATTAATGGAAGCGTAGCATCACCCAGATAACAGCGGCTCATCCCAGAGCTTCATTCACACACGCTTGAGCTCTTGTCATCTCAGTTCAGGACCACTGTAAGACATCCGCGCATCAGAACTGTATTAGCCTCCTCAATATACTGCAAGGTAAATTTACACCAGAGTTAAGAAAGTTAACTAAAGCTAAAATATAAAATAAACGCGGTTATTTTAAATAAAATAAACATTATATTAAACAAAATAAATGCCTTTATATAAACATTTCTCAAAAAGTCACAAAAATACACAACAAATGTACTAAAGCTTTAAACATGAAAAAAGATGTAGATACAAAACTGATTAATAAAGGCAATTGGAATTTTGCGTCTAATGTGCTTTATTGTCATGAAAATAATGGCACAGTCTCTTCGTTTTCAGTATGCTACATGTACGGTCGTGTTTCTGTGTAATCTGATTTACGCAGGGTTAGACTGTGATTCAGTGAGATGTTGTGCTGTGTGGAGCAGCACAGCCGGTGTGTGTGTGTGATTTCACTGTGATTCGGAGGATTCAGCAAACACACGCTGCAGTCCCATCAGTCTCGGCTCAGCAGCTTCATAATGAACCTCTTTCTTTCTCATTCACCTCGACTCGGTCACTTTCAGCGAGCCCAGCGTTTTGTGAGCGCTGCTGGGAATCTGGGGCCGTTAAAGGCCGACAGCTCGGGGACTTGGGAACTCGTGCACGCTCCGCTCATTGTGATGAACTGATGTTGTGGCACCTTCCTTTTCTGCAGGCCTTGCACAAAAGCCACGGCGTCGTGTTCCACCACAGAATTCAATTTCACACTCCAGTTGGGTTGTTGATTACGCTGCCAAATTCAGATTAATGTGCATTTAACGAACACGGATCAGCCAGCGGTTGGGAAAGGAGGTCTCGGGACTCTCTCCGGCCCATAAACAGCCTCGCCGGGATGATTGATTAAACGAGTCCACCGATATAATTACAGCCGATGCTCTCATCATCAGATGACGATCCGTGTCGTGTCATCTTTCTGTGTTTTGGGGAGTGCTGGGAATGATTCGATCTACCGCCCACCGTGACCCTGCTGAGTTTATTCCTCTGACAAATACTCGCTTTTCTTTCTAAGCTGAAAAGATCTCCACTCTTCCATATGTGTCTATCGCACACCGTACTAGTCAAACGATTGAATAATTAAGCAATTGAAATATTATAACAGTATGATTATATTACATATTATTTCTATGTAAAATAACTGTGAATATCAATGTGAATCTCTGTGTAGTTTATTTCTGTGATGCTCCGCTGTATTTTCAGCATCATTCCTCCAGTCTTCAGTGTCACATGATCTTCAGAAATCAGAATAATATGATGATTTACTGCTCAGATTTTTTAAAAGAAATTAATTAAATTAATTATTTTATTCCGCACCGATGTATTAAATTGATTAAAAGTGACAGTAAAGACATTTATAATGTTACAAAAGATTTCTATTTCAAATAAACGCTGTACTTTTAAACTTTCTGTTCATCTGTGAATCCTGAAAAATGTTTCACAGTTTCCAAAGAAATATTGAGCAGCACAACTGTGTTCAACACTGATAATAATCAGAAATGTTTCTTGAGCAGTAAATCATCATATTATTCTGATTTCTGAAGATCATGTGACACTGAAGACTGGAGGAATGATGCTGAAAATACAGCGGAGCATCACGGAAATACATTACACTTTAACACAGATTCACACAGAAAACAGATGATTTAGATTGTAATAATGTTTCAGAATATTACTTTTTTCACTTCAGTAAACGCAGCAGATCTTCAAAGAATGATTCCATGAATCCAGTGTCAGTGTGATGTGGTTTGTTGTCATCTCTGAGATCTTCTGTCTGCATTATTCCCTCATCATGTTGTGTGTTTGGATCTAACAGGGCGAGTACGAGCGGGTGGCCCGTGACAGGAGTCTGCAGGGGCCGGGGCCGGGGCCCGAGATGTACTCACGCGTTCCCCTCAAACTACCTCAGAGCCACGGCAAACCTGTGTACTCGGCCAGTTTCCAGATCCCTCCGCCCTTCCACTACAAGCCCTCGCCGTTCCCCCCCCCGCCGCCCCAGCCCAGCCCCCCCTACACCCCGCAGGGAGCACACTCACAGCCCTCCTCGCCCTTCATCCCGGGGCCCGGGGCCTATCCTCCGCCCAGCTGGGGCTCGTCCTCCGAGCAGCCCCCCTGCAGGGTGTCCCACGAACAGTTCCGCGCCGCGCTGCAGCTGGTGGTGAACCCCGGCGACCCGCGCGAGTATCTGGACAACTTCCTGAAGATCGGAGAGGGATCCACGGGCATCGTGTGCATCGCCACCGAGAAGCACAGCGGCAAACAGGTGGCTGTGAAGAAGATGGACCTGAGGAAACAGCAGCGGAGGGAACTTCTGTTCAACGAGGTGAGCGCGCAGATATCCTGCTCATCAAACCAGCGACTGGTGAAGAGTTGTGCAAGAAAGGCAAAAACTGTGATTATATAGCAATATGTGTATAAAATATTAGTATTAATGTTAAAATATTAATCATAATATCGAAATATTATTAGTATTAGAATATTTCTCTATAAAATTAATATTGTTTTTAGCAATTATTTCAATACTAAAATTGCTAGTCTTTTGTTGGGAGCAGCTGGTTTATACACGCGTCTCATTACGAGTTTGGGAAGATGTTTTTGTGCGTGTTGTTTTCCCAGATGCACATTATATTGGATTCAGACTGATGCAGAGACGTGAAAGCACTGGATCAGAGCTGCTGGTGTGTCGCTGGACACAGTGCTGAGAGTAACTCATTTCATCTACAATTAGTAATGATCTGTTCATCTGCCTGCAGGTGGTCATCATGAGAGACTACCATCACGAGAACGTGGTGGACATGTACAACAGTTATCTGGTCGCTGATGAACTCTGGGTAGTGATGGAGTTCCTTGAGGGCGGAGCCCTGACTGACATCGTCACTCACACCAGGTTAGAGCCAGTCGTCCAATCAGAATCAGTCTATCAGAGTCTCGATTCATTCAGTGTGAATCATCTGATCTTTCGATTCAAGTCCATCAAGACCGTAATAAAAAGAGAAAATGATTAAGTCAGATTATATAACACTAGGCCTCATTATTGAGTTTGTGTCAGAAATGACTAGATCAGGAGGCTTTTAATAGAGAACAATTGAACACTTTTCACAATCAGCTCTGATCTAATATGAAATGGAGAGTAAGATTACTCTTCTGCTGCTGATTTACAGAGCGGCGTTATCTGCTGGAGACAACAGTCCAGTCATGAATTATTATTGGGAAAGTTTGTGGTGGAGTGTTTTAAACGCTGCCTCTGCTCTCGAAGCGTCTGCATAATTACAGTAATTGGCATTGTTCGTCAGTTCAGTGTGGCGTGATGTTGGACTGTAATTACACACTTTTAGAGACACGCGTGACCTGATCAGCACGACATGCTTGCATCCCACCCGTGTTCTGTTTCTGATGCGCTTTATTTCGGTTCTGTTTAAGACACTAATAGAGACGCTAATGTCTACATAGACAGATCCCTTCTTAGGCAGCATCTTCAGCGACACACGGGTCTGAATCAGAATCAGAAATCATTATTTTTTTTTTCATTTCATTTTATCTTTTGAGCACTGAATGAATAGTTAGTTCAAATATTTAAAGGTTTAATGTTCAAATCTGTTTTGCGTTTTTTTTTTACATAAAAGAAGAAGGTGCTAATCGGCAAAGGGTCAGGAGGTCAAACAGGGTTCATATGCTATAGTTTTGATAACATTCTTATTCTTAGGTTGTGTCTCATGGATTCAAATAGAGTCAGGTGGAGACTGGTGGAGTCAGATGGAGTCAGATGGAGTCTGATGGAGTCTGATGGAGTCTGGTGGAGTCTGGTGGAGTCTGGTGGAGTCTGATGGAGTCAGGTGGAGTCAGGTGGAGTCTGATGGAGTCTGATGGAGTCAGATGGAGTCTGATGGAGTCTGATGGAGTCAGATGGAGTCAGGTGGAGTCAGGTGGAGTCTGATGGAGTCTGATGGAGTCTGATGGAGTCTGATGGAGTCAGGTGGAGTCAGGTGGAGTCTGATGGAGTCTGATGGAGTCTGATGGAGTCTGATGGAGTCAGGTGGAGTCAGGTGGAGTCTGATGGAGTCTGATGGAGTCTGATGGAGTCTGGTGGAGTCTGGTGGAGTCAGGTGGAGTCTGATGGAGTCTGATGGAGTCTGATGGAGTCTGATGGAGTCAGGTGGAGTCAGGTGGAGTCAGGTGGAGTCTGATGGAGTCTGATGGAGTCTGGTGGAGTCAGGTGGAGTCAGGTGGAGTCAGGTGGAGTCAGGTGGAGTCTGATGGAGTCTGATGGAGTCAGATGGAGTCAGACGGAGTCAGACGGAGTCTGATGGAGTCAGACGGAGTCAGACGGAGTCAGACGGAGTCAGGTGGAGTCTGATGGAGTCTGATGGAGTCTGATGGAGTCAGGTGGAGTCAGGTGGAGTCAGGTGGAGTCAGGTGGAGTCAGATGGAGTCAGATGGAGTCAGATGGAGTCTGGTGGAGTCTGGTGGAGTCTGGTGGAGTCAGATGGAGTCTGATGGAGTCTGGTGGAGTCTGGTGGAGTCTGGTGGAGTCAGGTGGAGTCAGGTGGAGTCAGGTGGAGTCAGGTGGAGTCTGATGGAGTCTGATGGAGTCAGATGGAGTCAGATGGAGTCTGATGGAGTCTGATGGAGTCAGATGGAGTCTGATGGAGTCAGGTGGAGTCTGATGGAGTCAGGTGGAGTCAGGTGGAGTCAGGTGGAGTCAGATGGAGTCTGGTGGAGTCAGGTGGAGTCAGGTGGAGTCTGATGGAGTCAGGTGGAGTCAGGTGGAGTCAGGTGGAGTCAGGTGGAGTCTGATGGAGTCTGATGGAGTCTGATGGAGTCTGATGGAGTCAGATGGAGGCAGATTGAGTCTGATGGAGTCTGATGGAGTCAGATGGAGTCAGGTGGAGTCAGGTGGAGTCAGGTGGAGTCAGGTGGAGTCAGATGGAGTCAGATGGAGTCTGATGGAGTCTGATGGAGTCAGATGGAGTCAGATGGAGTCAGGTGGAGTCAGGTGGAGTCAGATGGAGTCAGGTGGAGTCAGGTGGAGTCAGACGGAGTCAGTTGGAGTTGTATGGAGTAGAATGAAGTCACATGAAACAGTTGATGATGGTCTGAGTGCACAGGATCAGTGTTCTTCATGTGCTGCGGACTGATGTCGGAATCACTGGGTTCCTGCCAGAGCTAACGCTGATCCGTGATCGAGCATGTTCCTGTGTGTGGGCCATTCAAGGATTGCTGTGTTTTCAATTAACAACACATTGTAATGAGGCTCTTGATAGATTAGTAGAATCTGGAGGTGTTTGAGGCTAATAAGTGTCTGACATGACTTATGAATTTACTTATTATACTAATAGCTGACAGTGAGCGCTGTGATGGGATGATTGGGCTTAAACACACATTCAGATGTTTCTGTTTTATAGATTAAACCATTTATTGAACAGTAATGTCTTTAACTAAAACAGTACAGGCTGTGTCATACAGTGATTCTACCATGCAGCTCGTTTATATATATATATGTGTGTGTGTGTGTGTGTGTGTGTGTGCGCGTGTGTGTGTGTGTGTGTGTTCATTATTATTCATTTGACTTTACAGTACAGTTCCATCAGTGCTACATTAACAATGAGCAGTGCATTTCTTATAATATTTAACACTTTTTTTTTTTTTTTTTATATTTGATCTAAGTCGGTGTGAGTAGGTTTTGTATGTCACTGTATGTAAAGAATGGAGTAGTGAATGAGTTTTTGGAGACAGAGGTGTCCTTTATGGATCTCCTCATGAGGAGTCGTTCTTCAGAATAACTACAATCACGTCCCGTTCGTGCATCACGCTGCATTAGTGTTGAGGAGGAGCGAGAGCCACAAACACATGGCAGCGTGTTCCCCTCCAGTGCAGCCGCAGGCGAGACAGATGAGAGCCTCACGCTCCACTGATGGAGTCACGACTCACCCACGAGCCTTTGTTCTGCTGCGCGTTTGAAACATGCTGCTAATGGCACGCTAGCGCTTGTGTGTGTGTGTGTGTGTGAGAGAGTGTAGGCGGACAGGGATCAGGTTAGTTACTCAGTACCGCTACTGAATCTGTGATAATAGAGGCTTGTGGTTTAGAGCAGCTGAAATGACGCTGATGTATATTCACACAGTGAGAGTTCAATCAGAACACAATCATTAGTGCTGTTCACCGTCATCACTGCATGATGAAACTGCCCAGAACACCCTAGCAATGGCATAGCAACTCCTTAGCAACCACCCAGAACAGCCTAACAACTGCTTAGCACCACTCTAGCAACCATGTTAGTCTCAAGAGAAGGGAGAAGCTGTTTCCTCTCATTTGCTCTCCTTGTTGAGGAGATCTGATGTTTGTGTGTTTGGTTGACAGGATGAACGAGGAGCAGATCGCCACGGTCTGTCTGTCGGTGCTGAAGGCTCTGTCTTACCTGCACACACAGGGCGTTATACACCGAGACATCAAGAGCGACTCCATCCTGCTGACCAGCGACGGACGGGTGCGTTTCCTCAGCTACGCTATAATATAATATAATATAATATAATAAATACATATTATTACATATAATAATTTAAATTATATTAAATTGAAATTAAATAAATTATGTCAAGATGAATAATATAAGTAAATTATATTTAATTGTACAATTAGGGTTAGGGTTATTTATATATTAATTATTACATTAAATTGATTTATATTTTATTATATGAATCATTAAATTAAAATAAATAATTTAATTTTATACATATAATATCAAATATAATTTAAGTTAATAGAACTTATATAATATGAAAACTAATATATAAAATTATTACATATAAATGTACATACATGTTTCATGTAATTTATAATTTAAATAATATAATGCTGCTATGGGCATAAACTAAGGGCTATAGTTATATAAACTATGGACAACTAATGATGAGAATATTACATAATATAATAAAATATAAATAATTCATTAGAATAGAATAGAAGATTTAATTATCTTGTGTTTAATCATTATGACTGAATAAATAGCACATGGCACACAGTTTCATGGTCACAGTGATTTGTTGTATCATAAATCTTTCACAGGGACAAAAGTGTGTTTATTTTGAGGGTGAAAAGTGATCAGGGTAATTATCAACTTCACTAGTTCCAAGTAATTAAATCGTGTCTCCCACCTTGTAATTAGCTGGGAGAACATGACAAATGAAGGGGCGATTAGCGGCTAAACAGCTTTGTGTTGTGCTGTACGTGACGCTCCTGTGTGTTTCTGTGCTCAGATCAAGCTCTCGGATTTCGGCTTCTGTGCTCAAGTGTCCAAAGAGGTCCCCAAGAGGAAGTCTCTGGTGGGAACGCCGTACTGGATGGCACCGGAGGTCATCTCCAGACTTCCCTACGGCACTGAGGTACGGTCAGCGGCACTGACCCGTGTGCTGCATGATGGGTAACGAGTCAGCGCTGATCTGCTGTGGTGTGTCTGCAGGTGGACATCTGGTCTCTGGGCATCATGGTGATCGAGATGGTGGACGGAGAGCCGCCGTACTTCAACGAGCCGCCGCTGCAGGCCATGAGACGGATACGAGACAACCTGCCTCCGCAGATCAAGGACTCGCACAAGGTGATTGGCCAGAGCCACGGTCACATGATCACGTGTGCTGATTTACAGTGACGCTTGTTTATTAACCCAATGAAAACTCGAACAGAAAATTTATTTGAAGATCAATTAATTAATGATGTATTTAACAATAAACATTCAAATAAAAACTGCTGTACATAAACGTTTAAATTGCTCAAAAAAATGTATATCAGCCTTTTAATGATATAATTATTTTAAATACATAACTATGTATTAAATATTTAAATGCTTTGTGAAACTGTTCTACATCAAACATCTGAAGGAAACCCCAGCCCAGCTGAACGAGATGCAGATTCACTCGCTGACAGCAGGTGGCGCTGATGAACAGTAATGATACAGGGTTTCCTTGGTTACCGCTGTAAACAGAGCAGTGCTTCCTTATGAAAAGCAATGATACATTGTTTCCTTGGTTACCGCTGTAAACAGAGCTGTAAACAAAGCAGTAAACAAAGCAGTGCTGAGCCATGTCACTCGGCCGCCATCTTTGAAACGCCTCTCAGGCATCTAAGAGCTACTCCTATCTCTTTGAATGGGGAAACATCAAATTCTGCAAAACTGTTCACTAAGTTTGCGACAGCAGTTTTTATTTGAATGCATATTAAAGTAGCGATTCAATTTCATATTTAAAATCACCAAAGAAATTGTTATAAAAATCTTATTTCTCAGGCTAGATCAGTCAGTGCACATGCACAACCCGATTAGCGATTGGCTCTTTCATTCCTGCGATTAAGCAGTCATATTTAGCATTGCATTTTTCCCATTCAAAACTATTCGAGTGACACGTCTTGGCTATTCTATAATCTTTGGCTGAGCTTATGAACACTACTTTAATATGCATTGTTCCATTTCTAAAGACAGAGTTTCTAATATCATTTTGACGTTTCAGTTCCACTCAGATATACATTCATATAAATTACTACTCCAGTTGTATCGTGATCGTAAGCACCTCAACCGATTTGAATCATCACATACATGAATCGATTTTCAACCGGCTCACAGTTAATCGTTACGTCGCTTATTGTCATGCTTGAGTGACTGAATCATTGACTCATTCGATTTGTTTGAAACTGTGGATTCGTTCAATCTAATAATACAGCATCAGATAAATCGTACGGCTCATATCTATAAAAAGATATATATGTATTATATTCATATGGATGACTGTGTCATGTGAGGTGTAGGGTGTGTTGAATCAGCTGAAGCTCTTCTCCAGGTGTCGTCAGTTCTGCGGGTGTTTCTGGACCTGATGCTGGTGCGAGAGCCGTCCCAGAGAGCGTCGGCGCAGGAGCTGCTGCAGCACTCGTTCCTGAAGCTGTCGGGCCCCCCGTCCTGCATCGTTCCTCTGATGCGGCACTACCGACCCCGCTGAGAGACGCCGAGAGACGCCGAGAGACACGTTTAGAGCAGACTCACACAAGCGCTTTCATTGAGAACGGACGGTCCCGTCCCGCGCCGATCAGACGACTTCTTCACTCTCGTCTTCTCACGCTAACTATGAAGATGTATTTTAGAGCAATTGTAAGTTTAATTGTACAGTTTTGATAAACGGCAGTATTTTTGTTGTGATGTCACCATGCTGAAACGGGCAGTATTACCTAGAACTGAGAGTTTCTGTAAAATAACAATAACTAATAATAATAACCTTTCCTACTGTTTATATTTAATTTTTTGAAGATGGTCATAATCTGGCTGTTGCAGACAGATGAATCTGAATATATTTATTTATTCTACGTTTGTAGGTCGTGTCCGCTCACGCCAGAGTTTTCTTTCTGGTTTTCCGTAGTGTGGCCTTTTCACGCTCATTCTCCCGCGCGGCTGAACTCGTCCGATCTCCAGCAATATGAAGCTCTCACCCGTGTCTCATGGCTCACTGTGATCTGGAAACACGTGTTTCTGTAAGACTCTTGAGATCCGCTGTCGCGTCGCTTCTGTACGTGATCCTGCATGTGTGTCACTAAGAGCTGCTTTCAATAAAAACACTGATGCGTCACACGTCATCCTGTTCATGTGTTTAGAGATTAGACACTTATATAAAGATGTTTTTCTGGAAAGCTTTCTGCTGCATTTTCTCCACAGGACTTTTCATATATGAACTACAATCCCATGATGCATTGTAGAAGATAACCGTTTCCATAGTCACTCGTGATTCATCGGTCTGTTGAGATTGTCTTGAGTCTTAACCAGGAACATACTCTGTGTTGAATGAACTTGGTCCTGGACGTGTTTCTGGAACCACACACCTCGAAGAAGCAAGGTTTGGGGTTAAGGGTTAATCAACTGAGAGTTAGGGTTTAGCTGAGGGTAAGTTAACCCTGCTTCCTGGAATACACCCCAGGGTTCAGTGACTGGATAGAAAAATACTCTTAAGTAAAAAGAAAATTGGATTCTCAAATATTAAAACATTTTTTTAATAATTCAGTGTTTACAAATATCAACAATAAAACTGAGCAGCTCATGATCATTTTTTACATTTACAGGCATCATTTAATGACATTAAACGTATGTATACTTACGTGCTGGAAATTAATTTATTAATGTGACATGAAGGAAAATAAACAGGAACTTGTTCAGGACTCTTTAATTTTTTATTTCAAGGTACATGCTCAAACATGAAAATAATAAACACGAATAATAGTTTTATACATGTGGCCAGGGTTATTTTATCTAAAACCGTAAAACAATTTTTGTTACAAAAGTTTTAACTGAAAAAAAAAACAACTCAACTTTTCATTTTGTTTAATTTGATGTACTTAAACAACTGAAACTGAAAACAAAACAAAACATGGCAACAAAACAAAAATGTAGCTGCAAATAGCGATGGCGGGCCCGAGCTGTCAACGCAAACGCCACCCCGATGGCATCAGGAAACCTGTGCCCAGCAGGCACCTACACAGTAACCCTCCAGCACAGGGGTGTCCAACTCTGTTAACGGCGATCGACTGTCCTGCAACGTTTAGCTCCAACCCTAATCAAACGCACCTGAAGCAAGACAGCTTGACGTTACCATGGCAACAATATTATAGCTATTAATATCCCCTTAAAAGTTTTGTATTGGCCTTGTTTTGTCATTATTCTGATGAAGTTTCAAGCAAATCGAGTAAAATAAGATGCTGAATTAAAAGCATTTTGAAAATGACACACTTCCTGCTCCCAGTTAGTGGCACTATAACTTTGGCTCCTAAAAGTCACATATATGTGATCGGCATCATACAACGAACAAACCCCTGAAATTTGATAAAAATCGTATATAATAAAAAATGTGTTTATGCTATTAGGCACTTCCCATTTCTATTTTCACCATGAATTCATCGTCTCGCCGTGCACAGGCAAACCGTTTAAGATAAAAAAAAAAGATCAAAACTCCCCTGGCAATTTTTCCCAAATCCCCAATGTCTTGAGATCATGTTCACCGGGTTTCAAGGAAAACAGTTAAAAGTCCTCAGAGTAGTACATCAAATTCCTCAGCATGCTTTTGTTAAGCAGCCCAGAAACCCTAGAGCACGGATTCTGACTGTGATTTCTGACAGTGTTCCAGGGGGCGCTGTAGAGCCCCTGTGCCACGCCCGGGTCCCAGCCTCTGCGGTGTCCTGATGACCGTAGGGTCCGATGTTTGTGCCAATCTTCAAGAGTTTTTGAGTATGTTAGGGCCCCCCCCCCAAAAGGTTTATAAAAAAGTTTTTTTTAAATGCGCCCATTGGTTCGGGCCCTAATTACAAAAACTTTAACATTGTAATGAAAACAGAAAATTTTCATTAAAAAAAACGAAAAATGAACCAAAATCATAATAGTGTAACTACTGAGATCCCAAAAGAACCTCCCATGAACTCTATCTGATTCATTCATCTCGTTTGAAACAAGACAATACAGATTTTAATCTGTTTAGAATTCTTCAGTTGTCTAGAATAAAAGATTAAGAACATTTTGAAGTAGGCTATTAATAAAAATATTCCTAACTTTGTAAGCAAATACCAACACACTGGATCTAATTTCTGTCAAAGTGTACAGTAAAGATGCTTCTATACAGTTCTGAAATCATGACATAATACCGAAGTTCAACAAAAAATAAGTTTATTAGCGAAGCACATTTGCGTATGAACATGCTGAATGAGAACGAAACGAGAAACATGTGAAAACATCACGAGATTGAACAGAACTTCAGATGAATCCTGAGACTCGGACATCGATCGAAGCTCATTGTGTGGAAATCTTTAATGCTGTCTGACCGCTTCTTATTGATTCTCCATCACCTCCGTGTCCTGATTGATTCTGATGCTCTGCTGCAAGAGAAAACCCTCGAAGATCTCCTAAAACACGTCATTCTGTGCGGTCTCACACATCACTACATTTAGAAATCACTAAAGATTCAATAATCACAAAATAATAAGCAATAATCATCAAATATTTGTTTTATTTCTATCCTTTAAGCCATTTAAATATCTCTGTATTACAGTGATGAGGTGACGAAAGCAGAGGAATAATAATAATAATAATAATAATAATAATAATAATAAAATCTTTTGTTGCCTATTGATGTATTTTTCGGACTGATATACAGCTATTAGAATAGAGGGTTCAGACGGATGGAGATTCACAGGATGTATTATCTGAAGTCTAAGGTGTAGAGACGTGTTTCAGAAGCGGAAGGTGTTTGAGCTCGAGCCCTGCACAGATGCCTCCCTCAACCGCTGATAGCCTACTTCCGTTTCAGCTAACAACAACGATTCCGTTTTGTATTTAATGGCAGAGTGATTGTATTTCCTTAGGTTTTTTATGAAACTAATTTCGAAAAAAGTTTGTAGCATTTTTTATAAGTTTTAGTTTTTTAAAGTAACGTCCAAGCGGTCATGGGAGACAGTAAACTGATCATATATGTTTCATCAATTTAACTTTCTCAAATCAACACGACTTGAGTAAAATAAAGTCTATAGATAAAATAAAACAGTTCAAGCATAAAACAATGATTAAACGTTAGACCCAGATCAATGTGCTATATCTGAGAGAAGCTAAACGAGACGATCCCGATCTGTAATAAATACATAAATGTCCCGAGTCCGGCCGGAATGGATCGTGTTCAAATACAGATGAAATCTGACACCCAGGAAATAAACATGTGAGCAGTTTTAGGCAGCATGCTTTACAACAAATATTGATACCACCATAACCACCAGAAATACTTAATTATGTCTGCTTCACAACGAAACACAAGCTCATTGCGACCGATTCCCTGACATTATACATTCATTGCGACCCATTTAACAGATGCATCATTTTAAGTTAGAACAACCTGAACAGCAACAAACAATAACAATGCAGCAAAATAATAAACAGTGCATCTAACCCTCTATTAAACATGAAAAAGATATTTCATCATAGCTCACCAGTGCTGCTTTCTCAGTTCTGCGCTTGCAGAAATGGACTGTCCTAATTGTTACTCTAGTATCTTTAAATTAATGCTAGAAAGCCTATGCATTTGACAACTATATATTTTTAATAAACCATTATATTTCATTCATTTCAGTTAAAATCTATTTTCACACTCATCT
>NC_068390.1:28525981-28603481 GCF_023724105.1 Carassius gibelio
GATAACGCTGATGAAGCATCACCTTCTCTCTCATATTCCTCAATGGAGTCCATCGACTGGATTCTCTTCCGCACACCGAGGGATCGACTGCGGCTCGAGCCGACGGAAGGCCGCATCGCTTCTTCAGGGGAAGCTCTTGTTGGACGGATCTGAAGATGTTCATCTTCGCTGATGTTCACTGTGGAAAGTTTCTCAGCGAGTGCATCATCCTCATCCTCATCCTCCTCGTGGACTCTCCTGGAGTGACTCCGCAGCGCCTGCAAGCAGTCCTTGTGTCCGAGATACCTGGCCACCTCCACCGCAGAGTTGCCCACCTTGTTTTGCCGGTCGATCTGGAGACCCAGTCTTTTGAAAGCACGCACCAGGAACTCCAGGACGTGTGCGTGTCCGGCCGCAGCAGCGTACATGAGCGCAGTGTTTCCCCAAGCGTCCGCGGCCTCGGGGTCAGCGCCGCTCTTCACCAGGATCTTCACCGTGTCCAGGTGTCCCATCTCACAGGCGTAGCTCAGCGGCGTGCGTCCGCTCTCGTCCGGGAGATTCACGCTCGCACCCCTCTGCAGCAGAAGATTCACAAACCTGCACCTCGCACCCGAGTCCTGCAGAAACACGGCGGAGATCAGAGGCGTCTGCGCACCTTCGCTCTCGGAGTCGATGATCTTCCCATCCAGAGCGTCTAAGATGAACTTGGTGAGGTGCAGCTTGTCGTTGGAGATGGCGTCCAGAAGGATTCGGCTGTTGGTTTTGGAGCTGCTCCTGTCCGAGAGTCTCAGCATGTTTCCACGGTCAGATTATTCTCCGTGGCTGATGGAGATCTCCGCATCCTTTATACCACTGCACTTTGGAGTTGCCACGACAACATGAATCTCATCATCACACAGTATTGTTCCTAAGTGGATGTGTTTTAATGTGCTGATTATAATAAGGGCTTCAGAGAAACACGCCGACTGAACCTTATGAATAAACACTGGAGACACTGAAACCACTGGATTCAAGGATTACACACTGAACATTACTTTCAGTGAAGCGGCTGAAGGAGATTTGTTTGTTGCTCTCTGACAGAAATCAGTGAAGTCTAGCTGGTTTTGCAGTCTACACACTCTAGTAAAGTGTAAAACACTACACACACTCCACAGAGGAAACTTACACTCCCTGACGAAAATTATTCATGGTTTTTAACCAGTGGAAAACATGGTTACAATAGTTAAACCGCGGTAAGGTTTTGCTACACTAACCTTTTTTAATCATATTTGTAGTAAATGTGATCATACAAATGGTAATCAATGTGCCAAAAATCAGTTACTACTCTCTTACTTTATTAAAACCAGTGACACAGAGATGCGTCAGAATCAATCAAAGATCACAGCCGTCTCAGTTCATCATGGGGAAGTCGTGGCCTAATGGTTAGAGGGTTGGACTCCCAGTCGAAGGGTTGTGGGTTCTAGTCTCGGGCCGGCAGGAATTGTGGGTGGGGGGAGTGCATGAACAGCTCTCTCTCCACCTTCAATACCACGACTGAGGAGCCCTTGATCAAGGCATCGAACCCCCAACTGCTCCCCGGGCGCCGCAGCATAAATGATGAACACTGCTCCGTGTGTGTGTGTGTGTGTGTGTGTGTGTGTGTGTGTGTGTGTTCACTGCTCTGTGTGTGTGCACTTCGGATGGGTTAAATGCAGAGCACAAATTCTGAGTATGGGTCACCACACTTGGCTGAATGTCACTTCATTTTAGGATACACTTATGATCACGGATGGACGCGGTTTATGTGACTTCTTTTGGACTGATGGACATTTCAGTGCCGTTATAAAGCTTGGACGAGTCAGGACACATCGATGACACACATGTGAAGTTTAACTGGCAGGAAACACAAATTAAGTGATATTTTCCTATATTCTCTCTTGAGTAGTCAAACAATCCACAGAAAACATCTTTACAACAGAAAGAAATGTCACTAATAATATGAGATTAGATGAACATTAACAAATCTGACTAAAATATCTCTGTGTACAAAACACATGAATGAATCTTGCTCAGAAGAGACAAAATCAGTTTCTGACTCATATTAGAGTCACTTCTCAGAAGATTTTGGTGAAATTTGGATGAACTCAATGTTGCTTGACATCTTCATGTTTTAGGAGAGAACTACATACTGTAAGAAATTATTGTGATTCTAACAGTAGAAGACGGTAAAAATGCTACAGTAAAAACCTGTTACCGTATTTTCCGGACTATAAGTCACACTTTTTTTCATAGTTTGGCTGGTCCTGTGACTTATAGTCAGGTGCGAGTTATTTATCAAAATTAATTCGACATGAACCAAGAGAAATGAACCAAGAGTTCACATTACCGTCTCCAGCCACCAGAGGGCGCTCTGTGCTGCTCAGTTCTCCTGTAGTCTACACTGAACACATAGAGCGCCCTCTCGCGGCTGGAGACTTATAGTCTGAAAAATACGGTAATTGGTTAACTGAAGTTTCCACACTTTATTCAGTGAATAAACGCAATTACATTTAATGTAATTTTACAGTAAAATACAGATCGACACTTCCTGAATTCCCTGCATGACACTTCACATTTGATCTTATTTTTGGTTTAAATAACGTTTCTTCTTCGTTTTTTCTTATCAGTTGTGTGCATCAGGGTTTACTCTCACATCTAATGTTGTTATATTCATGTTTATTGCATTATTTCAGTGTAATGTGTCACCGTGATGGGGTTTAATGTTTCTTCTATGTACAAGCATTGTCCTCCTCAGCTCGTAGAAAGTGATGAGCTTTGGTTCGTCACGTGACTTTCTCATCACCTCCTGTTTTTGGTGGTTATTAGTGCATTACAATGGTTAAAAACAGGTATTAACATTACATCAGTTAATGAAATACAGTATATTATTATGACTTTAAGTTAAGTCTGTAAAACCTAAAATGTTAACACCATATTTTTTCACGGTGAAATTCATCCAACCACAGATGCTGGTATTTAATCTGAATGAACAGACCGCAAGCGTTTTCATTTAACACCTGGGAGAGTTTATTGGGACACATACTATAAAACAGTATTAAAGTAGCAGGATAACAACAGTATTTTCTGAGTATTTTCATTGCTAGAAGTTTGACAAATACGATATATATTTATAAATACAAAAGCACTTACAGCATGATCCATTGAGAAGCTACAGAAAGCTCAGAAGACAAACAAATAGAAACGGATGAAATTCAGAGCGCGACAGTTCTGCAAAAATAATCTGCTTTTCTGCAAACTATAATATCAGAGCAAAGGTCTACGTGGAGGTCGCACAACAGAAAACATTCAGCTAGTGCAAACAGCTTCTACGAAACCAAACGTAGTCTTAAACTACTCACTATTATATATTTATATGCATCTTTATATAAATAACCCCTTATTTTGGCATTTATCTTGTAAAATAATTTAAACGTCCTACCTGACATATAGTGGCACATTTGTAAGCGATGGAGATTTAAAGCACTTTGCTTTCACACGAGATATGTGTTCACCGCCAAACACTTTAAAACATGATGCAAAGAAAAGAAGAAGAAAGGAATAAAACAACCGATGGAAAGCTCACAACAACCAACACACATATAATCAAACAAATAAAAGCAGACACCAGCCGGGACATGAGTGTTTCTGTCTGGTTCTCCAGAACTAATCTCTAAACATCCTTAAATCAAGACTCCTTTACTGGAGACGCAAACCACACGTGAAGTCTCGTTTCTGAGAAACTGATCAAGATGAAGAGAGTTTATGATTAAAACAAGAACAGATATCTGCAGATGGGCTCAGAACAATACACTTCATCCAAAGAGAAGTTTTTCTGACCACTGGCCTGTTTCTTTCTTGTTTTAAGAATAAACGCATCTAATTTTGATACACTATCCAGAAACATCTCGTCATTGTGATTGTCATCTTGATTTATGTTTTGTGGTTTAGTTATTTTTACTGGTAAACAATCCATGAGTACTAAGAACATGTTTTTTTTTGCAGTGTACGATCACCTTTCTTTAAAACAAGTAGCAATACATTACAGCGGAAAATAAAACAACACAAACACAAGTGCAGCCAAAGTTCAGTGTGCTGTCAGAGAGGAGCAGATGGTTTCCGTGCGGTTCTCAGGATAGCACCTCCATCATCTCCATCTCAAAGCCTGATTAAAACCACAGAAATAAAATGAGGTGCGAGTCGGATCTTAAAAACGGAGAGGAACAGATGATAAAAGCTCGGGACACTGGTGTGAGACTGTGCGTCTACATTCGTAGTGTGTTCAGAGGAAAGCTAGAGCTCTGCTACATCCTCACAGATCCTCTGAATCCTAACACATATAAAGTGCTCAGGACGGGAGAAAAGCACATCGTTCAGAGAGTGAGACAAACCACTCCGACTCGTCTCACTCTGCTACAGTTTACTAGCTCAGTGAAGATACGAGTTGAAAGAACACTTTAGAGCTGACGCTGCAGCGCTGTTGATGAAGATGAGGAAGATGAGGATGGTGGTGTATAAAAACGTGTGATGAGTCTGTCCTCAGGAGCTCATCTGAGCAGAGTGGGCGGAGCTACAGTAAGAGCCGGATTGGCTGGACGCCGCTGCAGAGGAGGAGTTAACTGTGGTGGGCGGGGCTAGAGCTGAGGTAGGGAGAATGGGCGGGGCTTATAGACTACAGACTGGGATGAAGCACGGATGAAGACGGACTCTTCAGCTCGCTCCTGTGGAGGACGGAGAGCTTACACCACCGTGGCTGGTCTGCGGTCCATGTCCTCCTCCAGCTTCACCATCTTCTGCATGTCTTTGGCCTGGAGAATCACAGCAGATTATTTACACTGCGTTCATTCATACGGATCTAATGTTTAGATTTAAAATGCTGTTAAGATGTATATCCTTTTACCAAAAAAAAATCGATTTGCATTTTTTTGTGAATCTTTGTAATGAAGAGGAATGGTTAAAAAAAAAAAAAAAAGTAGTTTGGCATATTGTAGGCATAATTATCTGTGATATTTGAATGCTCGTTATATATGCTGAAAACATCTCATTTTAATGAGCTTTCATTGTCAGGGTTGCCAGATCCTCAAAACAGAGCTTTCATCGTTTTATTTCCAACCTGGCAACCACACACACTCTCTCTACATTACAGGAAAAGCAAACATGGAAGCATTTCTCCTGAGATATTCTGCTCAATAACAGTGTCAAACAGCCAGTCTGTTCTCATTTTGGGATGTCTTGATTTGTGCTTATGTGAGTGCAATAATTCTGATGAAACAATTAAAATGACAATAAACGAGATAATATTTTTGAGCAAAACCACAGTGTTTAATAGATTAGTTGTTGTGCAGTCCCAGCATGTTCTTTTCTTTATTCAGCCAATTTATAAAAATAATCTCAAATCAAGTATGATGAAAGGAAGGAAGGTGTCACATGACAGAAAAACCAA
The DNA here is from genome assembly GCF_023724105.1 of Carassius gibelio. Lineage (NCBI taxonomy): Eukaryota > Metazoa > Chordata > Actinopteri > Cypriniformes > Cyprinidae > Carassius > Carassius gibelio. Next base: position 28,531,419 of record NC_068390.1, read on the forward strand.
CGGCAACTGAATCATTTGATGACTTATTGAATCACTCGAATGATTCGTTTACTCTCTGAACCGTTTGGAGTGGTTTTTGACTCTCTGATCCACAGGCCATTACTTTCATCAAGTTCAGCTTCAAACTAAATCAGTGTAATTAAGACATTCGTGAATAGAGTCATCAAGTAGTGGAATCAGAATCAGTATTGTTCAGTTCTTCATGATTCCCATGTGTTCAGAGTGATTCTCTGTGAATAAACGAGTCGATGTCTGATGCAGCACTCAACAATCAAACACTGCGGATGACTAATACTGCGCTCACACACACTCTTCATGACTGAGTATCGTTTCATAACACCACTGAGAGCAGAACGCAGCGTGTGTTTGAACACAGAACAAATCCTTCTGAAAAAGTTCATCAGTTCAGTTATACACAACTTCTCTCTCGTTCTGCAGATACATGTTCTGTATACAGAGTCCTGTCATGAGCGCAGTGACTGATCTATGATGATTGGATGAGCTGTCAACTGGGCGGGACTTTACAACAAATGGCCAATAACTGAAGACGTGATGCATGTGATTGACAGCTTATCAACTGGATGTGTTTTAGAAGCTCGAGTCAAGGGTCAATCAGACAGAAAGGAGACTGATAGAGGAAAGTGAAGAAAGAGGAGAGCAATGCGTGAGCCTACCTTGAGTCTGACTGTTTGCATGATGGGATTTCAAAAGCTGTTCAAAGAAAAGGCAAATCATATTTAAGGAATGGCTTCAGACGTCTCATGTACAGAACATGAGTAATGGAGGACAAAACACAAATCAAATGAAATCGAGAGGGCGGCGCTCTTCTGAAACCCCGGCTCTGTGAGCGTGAGCTTTCACCTGCTCGTTGAACTTCTCCAGTTTGTCCAGCTGCTCTCGCTGGGATTTCTGCAGCTGCTCCATCTCCTTCGCCTGCTTCATGGCCAGCTGAGGAAGAACATCATCATCTTCAGACGCATGCACATCAGAGGAAAATACTATATTCATTTAACACACGCTTTTATCTAATGAGGAGCAGTTTATATACAGAGAAACATTAATACAGTTATTGTCCTGTTTATCTCTGTGAAGCTGCTTCAACACATCTGTGCTGTATAAAACACTGCAGAAATCATAATCTCACGAAACAGGCTTCAGTATCATGAGAGATCAAACCTTTTAATGCAGTTTACACAAATTAAATGGAAATATAGAATATGGAAATAACTTTGACTGTAAAAGTGGGATTGCGTTTTCTCATTCCATTAATCATACATCTTTTATAAAGTCAGTTATCCTGGATCAAGCTCTCAAACCAAAGCCATTCTTCACAGAACGCAGCTGTAGGTATCAGCTAACACTGAAGACCATCAACTAACCCTTTTTCTCTCCTCCAGGAACTTTTTGGTGTTGCTGCTGTTCAGCTCCCGAACTCTCCTGCCACACAAACACACAAACACGTTAAAACTGTGACAGATGATGATTTAGTAATGGCACTGTGCCGTCCGTGTGTCGTGCCGTACCTCTCGCGCTCTGCCTTGTTTTTGATGCTCTTGTCCTGATTGATGGCTTTGCTGTTCTCCATCGACGTCTTCGCCTGATTGGCCTTCATCTCTTTGCTTTGCCTGTCCATCGATCACAATACAGACATGTTCAGAACACAGTCTAGAGAATCAGAGACCGTTATGAATGAAACATCATCTCATGCTCAAGGGTCACGGCTCTTTCTCATGGAGATCCGGCTGCAGAACAAACGGAGAATGGGTTCACGCGAGAGGAATTATCAGTGTAATTAATAAAGACTCTTGAGCTGAATAGATGGGCCGCTCTTCTCCTGAACTTACAGAGACTCATGCAACATTAATGCCTGTTAATTATGGCAGCCGGCCTCGTATCTTTATCCTAATCAGATGCCACATCAGCATTATAAAGAGGAGAACACTGACCCAGATGAATATATATTCATACGAGCATGAGTGTCCTGTGTTAATCAGATTCAGCAGTTATTAGCATACTACGCTCTACTGTAGTACACACTCCACTCGCTGCTTTCATCACGGACATACAATACAAACAAATCAATTCATATATGTATAGCACCTGAATGTAAATAATGTATATATCTGTAAATAAATGTAACATTCTCTAGAATCTCCATGGATTTCCACTAAACTAACTAATCCAAATATTACAATATTATACATTTTGAGCAAGCTACAGTCAGCTTCCTCAAGGTCTCATATCTGATATTATCAAATCTCCATGTTTTGATGCATATACAACTGCTGGATTTGTAATGTAGACTTGAGATGATTAATGATGATAGTGATTATAGTGATGGTAATGATGGTAGTGATGGTAATGATAGTGTTCGGTAGTGATTACAGTGATTTTAGTGATGACTGATTAGTGATGGTAGTGTTTGTATTGATGGTAATGATGATAGTGATGGTAATGATTACAGTGATTGTAGTGATGACTGATTAGTGATAGTGTTGGTAGTGATTATAATGATGGTAATGTTGATAGTGATGTAAGGATGGTAGTGATGACAGTGTTGGTAGTGATGGTAATCTTGAACTCTAACGACCTCAATGTGTATCAGTCTCTCCTCTTTTCCTTCTCTGCAAATGTCTTCACTGCTAAAACATCATACTACCACAACTAAATTAACAGCTGTTGTGACGCTCGCACACTCTTCACTTCTTAATCCGCCTCCACCTCCTCCTCCATTAGCTCTTTCAGCTGATAATGTTTTCTTCACAAATAAGACAAGATCCATCAGTGACCAATTCTCCACACCGCAGACTGAGGACAACTTCACAATGACCGACGCGCACTCTTTCTCCTCCTTCTCTCCACTCTCAGAAAAGGACGTTTCCAAACTTATATAATCATCCAACTACTTGTCCACTTGATCTGATCCTTACTCACCTCCTTCAAGTGATTTCTTCTACAGTCATACCTTCACTTACTCACATTATCAACTCCTCTCTTCACTCTGGAACATTTCCCTCAGCATTCAAGCAGGCTCGGGTAAGCCCACTGCTCAAGAAACCATCTCTAAATCCAGCGCTTCTTGAAAACTACAGACCAGTATCCCTTCTTCCATTCATTTCAAAGACACTTGAGCGAGCTGTGTTCAACCAGCTTTCTATGTTCCTTGTACAGAATAACCTCCTGGACAGCAACCAATCTGGCTTCAAAAGCGGCCACTCAACTGAGACTGCTCTGCTCTCGGTTACTGAAGCCCTGCGACTATGAAGAGCAGCTTCCATATCCTCAGTACTCATCTTTCTGGGTTCCTCAAGGCTCAGTACTTGGACCACTTCTCTTCTCCATCTACATGACGTCTTTAGGATCTGTCATTCAGAAGCATGGCTTTTCTTATCACTGCTATGCTGATGACACCCAACTCTACTTCTCATTCCAGCCTGATGACCCGACGGTAGCTCCTCGCATTTCAGCCTGTCTGAGTGACATCTCTAGCTGGATGAATGACCATCACCCTCAGCTTAACCTTACTAAGACAGAACTCCTGGTGATTCCAGCTAACCCATCGTTTCATCACAACTTCTCTATACAGCTGGGTTCATCAACCATAATTCATTTTCCTGGACTGTGCCCAGCTGGTGGAATGACCTCCCAATCTCAATTCGAACAGCTGAGTCTTTACTCATTTTCAAGAAACATCTAAAAAAAATCATCTTTTTCGCCAGCACTTAACCAACAAAAAAAAAAAGAAAAAGAAAGAAAAAAAAAAAACCTGGCCATGTGTTCTGTACTAGACTAACTGAGACTGGTCATGGCACTTGTATTCTGTTGTTGTTCTCTTGTTGACCTGATTGCTTCTATTGTTCTCATTTGTAAGTCGCTTTGGATAAAAGCGTCTGCTAAATGATTAAATGTAAATGTAAATGATGATAGTGATTATAGTGAAAATAGCGATGACAGTGATTGTAGTGATAACTGATTAGTGATGGGGATATAGTGTTAGTAGTGATGGTAATGATGATAGTGTTGGTAGTGACTATAGTGATGGTAGTGATGGTAATGATGGTAGTGATAACAGTGACTAGTGATGACTGATTAGTGATGGTATTGATGATAATGATGTGAGGATGGTAGTGATGGTAGTGTTGGTAATGATGGTAATGATAATTGTGATGGTAGTGATGGCAGCGATTGAAGTGATGACTGGTTAGTGATGGTAGTGATTATTGTGTTTGTAGTGATGGTAGCTGAGCATGCAGTGAATCCATGTGTGTCTCTCACCGCTCGTGGATGAGCTTGAGCTGCAGTGTCTGCTGCTCCTGAACGCTGGCCAGCAGCTTCTTGAGGAGCTCACACTGCTGCGTCACATGGGCGTCTTTCATTTCCTGTTCCTCTGTGCTGTGACAGTTGATCATCTCTGACCACTCTTTAGTGTGCTGCGCCACCATGTCCTTCACCTGAGAGGAAGAAACACCAACACGACTGACACATGTCACCAAACACAGCCAGACGTTTTGCTGACAAACTCTATTATGAATGAAAATAATTTAAACACAGACGGCTGGGGTTTCCATCAGAACATCAACTATCAATCATGACTTTAGAACTAAAGCACAGGATCTCGACTGACGTATAACTACTGTAGAAATATCTAGAACATTAAGAATTTGATTAATTGTCACTGAAATATAACAAACGTGGAAATCTTATTTTTCATGACTGTGGGAATTTGTCAGACATTAAACTGGCGTCAATCCTGTAAACACCTCCAACAATCCAATAGTGCTTGATCTCAATTAAACTGTGACTGGAAGAGTGGTTTACACCTTAAATAATCTGATGAACTGGAAAAGATTAAGCATTAGTCTTTATTTTCACCTTTCATCTTGAGAACTGGTTAGTGACAGAGATTATATTTTTATTTAGAAGAACTTCTACAATATTTGCCATCTTTCCTGTTCTTGTTACATCCAGAGGAGCTCCAGAATTCAAGTAATACACTTGAATATGAATACGTGAAAGTTTAGGGTTCATATAAACAGAACTTTCAAAATCTGAAATCAGATCGGATTCACTGACAAAAATGAGTGCTCGTAAAAACACCTACTGTATCTGTACACTGATTCCTGCCTAACTGCTGAAGCCAGTCTGTTTTGTCATTGTTAGGGTGTAACATGGTCAAATGCTCCACAGGCTGGTAAATAAGTTATAAGACACAAAGCATGATGGGATTGTCTTCTGTACCTTTTCTTTATGGTCTGTCGTGAGAGTCTCAACCTTAACGGCCGTTTCCTTCTTTAACTCGGAGCAGTTGTTTTCTCTAAAACAGAGAACATTGGCAGTCTTGATAACATCCGGATGCAGAACAGGCAACGCTTCCCATCATGCTTCACTCACCCTCTCTTCTTGATGGCCTTCTCCAGCAGCTTCTCCAGCATGAACTTCTCCTTGTCGTGCTGAGCCACCAGCTTGTCCACCTGTGTGCAGTGTGATTTCTGCATGGCGTTGTGTTCCTGCGAGCAGAAGAAGTGCTCATCATCATCATCTCATCACGCTGGAAACATCTGCATCAGCGTTTGAGCAGAATCCTCCAAACACTGACCTTAGCGTGTCGTTTCTTTAGCGTGTTCAGTTCCTTCTGCTGCTTCTTCATCAGTTTAATGAAGGTCTTAATGAAGAAAAGAGAATTGTGGGATTTCTGAGGTTTATCTTTTCAAAAAAGACATGATGCAATCAGCGAACTACATGCTACACGTCAGCAGCGCTAACGAAACCCCTCAACACAAGATAAATACAGAGCGTGAACCCAATCAGTGAATCTGAACAAACCAGCACTCTTTCATGTTTGATTATTGACATATTAATAATAATTCATCAACTTAATCCAGAGTTTAGTAAATGAAAGTTTTACCTTCATCTGCTTTAAATCTTCAATGTTCACCTGATTCAAAATGGCAGAATTATCTGGAAACAGAAGAAACAAACTGATTAAAAAACTTCAATGATGCAAATTATTTTGAACAGACCCTGAACAGAAGAAGATTCGACGCCTCGACAGGAGGAGCCTGATTCGATCGGTTTCTGATCATGACTATATGAGGAGCTCAGACGTCTGATTCCACACAGAGCTGCTGGTTTTCTCTCAATCATTTAATATACGGCCTATTAAAATAACGCTGTAAATAAGAATCTGAAAAGAAAGAAGCTGTAAATACATATTTTAACGTTCGTGAATAAATCCAATCATCCCTATAGATATAAGTTTCACTTTCCATAATCCAGAGGAGGATCTTTAACCAGACTCAGACGGACACACAGACAGTGAAAGACTGGATTTATCTGATCAGGAAGGGTCCAAGAGATCTTCAGCGCACGCAGCTCAAAACAGAAACAGAACATTAATAGCTACTGTCAAACACATAACGTTAGAATGAGAGCATTGTTGTAAAAAAACTTTGTGAATTCTTCGGGTTCCGCTGACGTTTGATGTTTCATTAAAACATAAAACATTATTGACCTCGTTTGTATCTGCGAGGCGTGCGTTACACACTTTCCCTGTGTGTTAACGTCAGTAATTATAGCTGTACGTCTGACGTGACTCTTGGTAATGTATTTTCTTCTTTCCACAAACAATTGATTCAACTATCAGCAAGATTCAAAAAATAACTAAATAACCCCTAAATAACTTTAAATATCCAAATATATTATGTCTTTAGCTTTGTGTTCACGTGTGTGTGTGTGTGTCTCACCGCGCTTGCTCTCGCTGATGTTGTTCTGCGTGGCGTTCACCTCGGAGCTGCTCTGCGGCGTCACGCTGGTCTTCACCTGACTCACTCTTCCCTTCTTATCACTCTTACAGTTCTCATTGGGCACTTCTGCGATGTCACTCTGCACCGGCAAACCAGACACACGTCAGGACACACACACAGAGAGATACACACACAGAGATGTGCACACACACACACACACACAGAGAGACACACGCACAGAGATGTGCACACACACACACACACACAGAGAGATACACACACACACACACACACACACACACACACAGAGAGACACACACACAGAGATGCACACACACACACACACACAGAGACACACGCGCACACACACACACACACAGAGACACACGCGCACACACACACAGAGACACACGCGCACACACACACACACACACACACAGAGAGACACACACACACACAGACACACACACACAGACACACACACAGAGACACACGCGCACACACACACACACAGAGACAGACACACACACACACAGACACACACAGACACACACAGACACACACAGACACACACACACACAGAGACAGACACACACACACACACACACAGACACACACACACACACACAGAGACACACGCGCACACACACACACACACAGAGACAGACACACACACACACAGACACACACAGACACACACAGACACACACAGACACACAGAGACAGACACACACACACACAGACACACACAGACACACACACACACACACACACACACAGACACACACACACACACCGTATCGATCCCGAGAGCTCGCATCTGGTCAGCGCGTTTCTCTGCGATGGTGAGGAACTTCTTTGGATCAGAAAGAGCGTCAACGATGGCTGGAACACACACAAACAAACATCAACATTAACATCATCACTGTTGTTTTAACAGAAAAGAATGCAACAAGCTCGTCATCACGACTTCAGAAACAGGAAATGGGAAGTTTCTGAAAGCACATGAAGACAGCAGAGAAGCGCTTGCTCAACTCTGTGGACTGTAGAGAATCCATCCGTGTTTTGTGCTTTGGTTGTTAGCACTTTAGTTTAGTTGGAGGTGAGTTTAGTAATGGCTTCTTTAGAGGGTTTACTAATGGAAACTTCAGATGAGCTGCTTGAGCTTTTCACAAAAGATCAACTCTTGCAATCAGCCTCTCATTATATCACCATTACCAGTAGTGAGAAGCGTGTACAGGAGAAACAGCTGGAGGCTTGGGAGAGGGAAAGACAATTTAAAGAGAAGCAAATGTATCCTGAACTTGAGCGGTTTAAGAAGTTAGAGTTGAAGACAGCTTCTGAAAGATCTGCTGCTAGAAGTGATGTCCTTTGTGTGGTGTTGGTAGCCGTATTAGATCAGTGCCTTCCTTTTCTGATAAAACATGTTGTGGTATTTTTCTCACTTTGAACGTGTGGACTTTACTTTTACAAAGTGTTTTTGTAGGTAAGGCTCATGAAGCTGATTCTGCTCTAAGCCTGGAGAAGAGCACTGGTTATGAAGAGGTTAAAGCGGCTTTACTAACGGCCGGCGCTTTAGACGTGGTGTTAAACTTGCTCATCGCACTTGTGTTGAGTTTTCAAAGCAGAAGGAGAGTCTGTTAGATCGGTGGTGAACATCTCAGAGGCTGGGAACTAAGGAGAAACGCTTGAATAGTTTAGAAACCGTCTTCCTGAGGTTGTGTCTGTGTATCTGAACGAGCAGAAGGCCGTAACTTTAGAGCAAGCTGCAATCTTGGCAGATGAGTTTGTTTTAACTTGCGAGGGAAACTTTGGTGACAAACAGGCAGGCTCTCCAGTACAACATGTGCCGATCTGGAACATTTTCTGATTCGACTCATGTCTCTAGTGATAGGTAACTTCAGAGAGGGTGTTTTTATTGTAAGAGACCTGGTCATCTTATTGCAGACTGTCCTGTTCTAAGCAAGAAACAGAAGTCTGTAAAAACTGTCGCTCTGGTAAGTCTTCCCTTGGTATCATCGGTGGATGCTCCATATGAGAAGTATGAGTATGTTGGATCATCGTCATTTTTGAAGGATGGCTTTGTATGTCTGTCTTCTGAGTCTGAACACAGACAAACTATGAAGATCTGGAGAGATACTGGAGCTTTCCCATCTGGGATACTCTAGAATGTCTTGACTTTTAATGAAAAGTCAGCCCAAGGTTTAGAGGTAATTGTTAAAGGCTTTGGTGGAGAATTTCTTTCTATGGCTTTGCATAATATGAATCTACAATCTGATCTAGTCTCCGGGAGTGATGTAGTTGCACTTTGTTCCTATATACACTCATAGATGGGGTGTTCTTTATTGTGTGTGTGTGTGTGTGTGTGTGTCTGTGTGAGTGTGAGTGTGTGTGTGTGTGTGTTAGACTGTAAGTGTGTGTGTGTCTGTGTCTGTGTGAGTGTGTGAGTGTGTGTGTGTGTGTGTGTGTGAGACTGTAAGTGTGTGTGTGTCTGTGTCTGTGTGAGTGTGTGAGTGTGTGTGTGTGTGTGTTAGACTGTAAGTGTGTGTGTGTGTGCTCACCGCCGAAGCCGTCTGGCACGTATGTCTTCAGGACGATGTTGCAGAAGACGGTGGGCAGTGACAGAGGCTTGTTCCCCTCGTTGCGCAGCGAGATGTGTCTGTAACCGGCCTGCAGTCCGTCCAGCGGCAGGATCCTCTGACCGATCAGCTTGTTGTTGTCGTCGTACACAGCGATGCGCAGCACGGCCAGATCCGGCAGGATCACCTGACCACAGACCAGAGGTCACATGACCACAGATTCAGGACTGAAGCAGGTCAAACACAGAGGCATGATGATATATGACATGCAACATTAAACCCTCCACTGCTGTACAGGACCTTAGTGAAAGCCCCACAAACTCACAAACACATCAGTGAACAGTAGACACACGGTTTCATGAATCAGCAGTGCAGAGTATGAACACAGAACACGCGTGTGTTTGTGCTGCGCCATATTTTGGGGACAGATTTGTACCCAGAAATGAGTTAAACCTGATAAAAAGTGTGTGAGTGTGTGTGTGTGTTTGTGTGTGTGTGTGTGTGTGTTTGTAGTGGAACTGCGGCACTGCTGATTTATGGTCAGATGGTTAGGTTGTTAGTGTCACGGTGGAGAGAAGCCTGCTGCATCAGCACAAAGAAGTGTGTGTGCGCGTGTGTGTGTGTGTGTGTGTGTGAGAGAGAGAGTGGGTGTTTTTCTTATAGCGGCTGTAATTGTGTATTGCTGCCCATCTTTGTACAGACATGAGGGGAAATGAACATGAAAAGGAGTACATCACACACACACACACACACTATTCTCAAACCTCCAGCAGTTCAAACTCTCTTTTATCAACAAAATGAATAAACTGATTTTTGTCAGAATCTGCGTCTTCAGCAAATGCAGCTCAGATGATCTGGAGACCGACCTGCTCAAACGTTCATCTAACACTCATTTAACGTTCAGTTTGACACTAGGGACTGTCTGATGGCCAAGGGCCAGTGTGGAAGACACTCGTGACCGTTGACCGATTTGACCCTTGATCAGGCCACTGCCGCTTCATCAAATGTTTTATATCATTTGTATCTGTTTCTAAGCCTTGCTAATTACAAGAACAAAAAAATTCCAGTAAGGCGCTAAAGACATCTCCCTTCAGTGCTGTGTTCTGTACAGTACATGAGCTGCTTTACGCTACTTTCTGACAAATACATACAAAAATGTGCCAAAATACCGTCTGGGCGAGTGACTTTATTTGAATTATAGAGTGGAGCAGAGACGCACCGATCTCTGTTCCGTGCTTGCACACAAATTGCACTGTAGTGACTGTTTCAAAATGTTGTTTGTGTGGAAATATCACGTTGTTATTATATTTAGTCTGTTACCAGAGGCCAGTGACACTGGCTGCAAAGAGGAGTAAATACTGTTTCCGATGCGCAAAATATAGGAAGAAAATCCTAAATATTGAATTTTATATAGTGGAGGAGTGTTTTCAGGAAAGTGTACATGATATTTTCTTTTAATACTGGCTCGGTATAATGCATTTAAAGTAGCGCTAATACAGCGCTATCCAAGGAAATGCTGCTGCTCCTGCTGGCAGAGAGTGGAACTGCGTCTCATTCAGAGCTTCTGCTGTTTCACTTTCATTCAGGTGTTTTATGTAGCATAATTTCACAAAGCTAAAGTCAGCCTTTATTTCTGTACATGAACATCTACAAACATAAAATTCATCAAACGCTCATCAAACTAACTCTCCAGAAACGTTCATCTAACATCCATTAAACGTTCATCTAACTCTCCAGACCTTCCTGAAGACGAAGGGCTCCTCGTTGTAGTACGGGTTCAGGCCGTTGTTCATCACCATCCGTGTGCGGAACTCTTTCCGGATGGTGTCCGTGGGAAGACCGTACATGTCCACCTCCACATACGTGCCGATCTTCTTATCCGATAAGAACTGACCTGAGAACACCTGAGGAACGATGAACACGATATGATTCATTCAATTAAAGAGTCATCTCAGTGATTCACAGAGTCATTTATAAGGCTTTGAACTGTTGAGTTTTTCATGTTCATTCTCTCAGACTGTTACTACTGTACCTTTACTGTACCTATTTCTTTATGAGATTGAGAGACAGATTTAGGAAAAGGTCAGTTTTGTAAGTGAGAGAAGAGAATTCTCAAAGAGCATCAGTGAAGATTCGATTGGATGTTTGAAGTGAAAAAAAGCCGCTCATCCACACTATGAGTTTATTATTGTCCAAATGTAATTAGGTATTTATTCAATACAGTGGCTAAATTAATGGAAAATAAAGCCTCAACAAGTGTTGACATTTCCCAACACCACAGCAGTAATGACTTTATGAACTACTTTACTTCTAAAATCGATACTATTAGAGATAAAATTGTAACCATGAGAGTGTGTGTCACCTGTACGCTGCAGGTCGCTGCTATCACTCCATCTACTGGCGTCTCAGAGAAGGGGTCGAACATTCTGTCGGCGCGGCGCATGAAGTCTGGTTTGAGGAGGTACCTGCAGGAGAGAGTCACAGGAATCACTGCAGCGTCTCCAGAGAAACATGTCTCTGTGTCCCTCGTCCTCACCATCCACCGATCTGACCCCTTCACTCAGAGCTGTGCTTCTGGGACAGATATTCATTCTTCTTCTGATTAATTGTTCAACAGAAGATTAATGATCCACACAATCCCACGTCTCCTCACACACACACACACACTGAGGGGCGGCTGGGTAATAACAGGACATTAAGGGACTGTGATATTGAGGCTCGTGGGCTGTAATCCCAGACGAGTGTTTGGCCTCTGGCTGGATTCGTGAATGAGGATCTGTGTGTGAGGGCTGATGTTTAGCGAGAGTCGTTTGCTCTAATGTTAGCGAGCGGACGCACCGCCGCCGGCTGCAGATAATGTGATGTGACACTGTAATTGATGATCAGGAAATGACCCGCGCCGGACCGCAGGAAATACTCACCCGCATGCGCCGTTGTACTCGAACTTCCCCTGATTCAGCTGCATTCCCAGATCTGAAACACACACACACACACACACAGCCAATATTCAGCCAAGTGATGATATCTCAGATCATTATTTAGTTCTGTGTAAACTTCATATAGCCAAAATTGTAAATTCTACTTCTTGTTACAAGTATCGAATAACCATCACTTCTACCACAAAAGACTGCTTTTTAAGTTATCTTCCTGATGTATCCAAATTCCTCCGCATATCCAAAACCTCAGAACAACTTGATGATGTAACAGAAACTATGGACTCTCTCTTTTCTAGCACTTTAAATACAGTTGCTCCTTTACGCTTAAGGAAGGTTAAGGTAAACAGTCTGACACCATGGTATAATGAGCATACTCGCACCCTAAAGAGAGCAGCCCGAAAAATGGAGCGCAGCTGGAGGAAAACAAAACTAGAGGTATTTCGTATTGCTTGGCGGGAAAGTAACCTATCCTACAGAAAAGCATTAAAAACTGCTAGATCTGATTACTTTTCTTCTCTTTTAGAAGAAAACAAACATAACCTCAGGTATTTATTCAATACAGTGGCTAAATTAACGAAAAATAAAGCCTCAACAAGTGTTGACATTTCCCAACACCACAGCAGTAATGACTTTATGAACTACTTTACTTCTAAAATCGATACTATTAGAGATAAAATTGCAACCATTCAGCCGTCAGCTACAGTATCGCATCAGACAGTGCACTATAGACCCCCTGAGGAACAGTTCCACTCATTCTCTACTATAGGAGAGGAAGAATTGTATAAACTTGTTAAATCATCTAAACCAACAACATGTATGTTAGACCCTATACCATCTAAGCTCCTAAAAGAGGTGCTTCCAGAAGTCATAGATCCTCTTCTGACTATTATTAATTCCTCATTGTCATTAGGATATGTCCCCAAAACCTTCAAACTGGCTGTTATTAAGCCTCTCATCAAAAAACCACAACTTGAACCCAAAGAACTAGTTAATTATAGACCAATCTCGAATCTCCCTTTTCTGTCCAAGATACTAGAAAAGGTGGTATCCTCACAATTATATTCCTTCTTAGAGAAAAATGGTATATGTGAGGATTTCCAGTCAGGATTTAGACCGTATCATAGTACTGAAACTGCTCTCCTTAGAGTTACAAATGATCTGCTCTTATCATCTGATCGTGGGTGTATCTCTCTATTAGTTTTATTGGATCTTAGTGCTGCGTTTGACACAATTGACCACAACATTCTTTTGCATAGACTTGAACACTTTGTTGGCATTAATGGAAGTGCATTAGCATGGTTTAAATCGTACTTATATGACCGCCATCAGTTCGTAGCAGTGAATGAAGATGTATCATATCCATCACAAGTGCAGTATGGAGTACCTCAAGGCTCAGTACTAGGGCCGCTACTCTTCACGCTTTATATGTTACCCTTGGGAGATATCATCAGGAAACATGGTGTTAGCTTTCACTGTTATGCTGATGATACGCAGCTCTATATTTCCTCGCGGCCCGGTGAAACACACCAATTTGAAAAACTAATGGAATGCATAGTTGATATAAAAAACTAGATGACGAGTAATTTCTTACTGCTAAATTCAGAAAAAGCAGAGTTGTTAATTATAGGACCTAAAAACTCTGCTTGTAATAACCTAGAACACTGTCTAAGACTTGATGGTTGCTCTGTCAATTCTTCGTCATCAGTTAGGAACCTAGGTGTGCTACTTGATCTCAATCTTTCCTTAGAAAGCCATGTTTCTAGCATTTGTAAAACTGCATTTTTCCATCTCAAAAATATATCTAAATTACGGCCTATGCTCTCAATGTCAAATGCACAAATGTTAATCCATGCATTTATGACTTCAAGGTTAGATTATTGTAATGCTTTATTGGGTGGTTGTTCTGCACGCTTAGTAAACAAACTACAGCTAGTCCAAAATGCAGCAGCAAGAGTTCTTACTAGAACCAGGAAGTATGACCATATTAGCCCGGTCCTGTCCACACTGCACTGGCTCCCTATCAAACATCGTATAGATTTTAAAATATTGCTTATTACTTATAAAGCCCTGAATGGTTTAGCACCTCAGTATTTGAATGAGCTCCTTTTACATTATACTCCTCTACGTCCACTACGTTCTCAAAACTCAGGCAATTTGATAATACCTAGAATATCAAAATCAACTGCGGGCGGCAGATCCTTTTCCTATTTGGCGCCTAAACTCTGGAATAACCTACCTAACATTGTTCGGGAGGCAGACACACTCTTGCAGTTTAAATCTAGATTAAAGACCCATCTCTTTAACCTGGCATACACATAACATACTAATATGCTTTTAATATCCAAATCCGTTAAAGGATTTTTAGGCGGCATTAATTAGGTAAACCGGAACCAGGAACACTTCCCATAACACCCGATGTATTTGCTACATCATTAGAAGAATGGCATCTATGCTAATATTAGTCTGTTTCTCTCTTGTTCCGAGGTCACACCAGATCCAGTCTGTGTCCAGATCAGAGGGTCACTGCAGTCGCCCGGATCCAGTACGTATCCAGACCAGATGGTGGATCAGCACCTAGAAAGGACCTCTACTGCCCTGAAAGACAGCGGAGACCAGCACAACTAGAGCCCAGATACAGATCCCCTGTAAAGACCTTGTCTCAGAGGACCACCAGGACAAGACCACAGGAAACAGATGATTCTTCTGCACAATCTGACTGTGCTGCAGTGTGTGCTGGTGTCAGAAAACAGCTAGAAACACATCAGCGGACTCAGAGAAGCTGGTCAGGTCAGATCTAATATGATTTTACTCTCTCACTGTCTGGTGATAATCTATTATTCCTGGCTCATCTGATCTCTGTGTGTTTAGTAATGGCCCCGGTTGCTCTCGGACCCCGGGCCCCGGGCGTACCTGGAGTCTGGAAGTTCAGAGACACCATCTGGCAGCCGGCGTTCCAGAAGATCTGAGGCATGTAATTGCTGGAGTCCACGCGGCCTCCTTTGGGGTAGATGCGGCTCATCTGTCGCTTGTTGTAGCTGTGCATCTGTGGCTGAGGAAAACACGTGGCAGTCCCCCGGCAGAGATATATCTAACCCTAACAGCAGGGCATCCCTCCCCGAGGACACACGGCTCACCGGAGACCAAGTCTCTCTTAAAACGTTCAAATCTGCTTTTAACCCGACGGGAGTCACAGGGAAAACACGGCCATTTCCAAGAAATCTGTTCACGTCTACATCAATCTATATAACCCAAAAACTATGACTTTTTGAGCTTTAATCTGCTTCATGTAACTAACTGTATTTAATCCAGGATAATGTTGCTGTAGCATCATGTCTAAATAAGCAGGATTTGTGTGTGATATCTGAAGAGGGTGATTTCAGCACGGTTTGGGGGCTGATGGGTAATCGTGCGCAGCTGTCAAAGGATACTTCACAAACTCGATGGCGTTGGTCTTCAGATAGCCCAAACCCACAGACTCGTTGAAGGACGACATGTTGTGATGGATGTTCCTCTCTGAAACACCACAGACACACAGGAGGACATTCACACACACACACACACACACACACACACACACACACACACACACAAGAGAAAACACACCTTGTCCTGGTTAATCAGAGTTCTGCTGTTGTGTGAAACTGCTTTGCTCTGATTGTGTTTGTATGATTGTAATCGGAGTTTGAATATCATTATGTGTGACTATAAAGATAATGAACAAATAATGAAATAAATGAAACAAGAATGTTATAATTATTATTTGTTGATTATGAGCTGTGTTCCCGTGTGTCTGCTGCTGGACTGACCCTCGGCGACCTCGAAGCCCTGGAACTTGACCGGCTGAGCGTAGTTGACCATAGCGGACAGGAACGGGTGGATGTTGGTCGTGGCTCCTTCATATTTATAGGAGGCGATGAGCTGCTGTTCGGCGTCAGCTTCTTCAGCCGTCTCCACTCCCTGATGAAGACACACACGCGTGACGCTCAGAACACGTAACAGACGTGTGCTCAGAAGAGTCTGACAGCTCGCGCACCTTCTTCTTGTTCTCCAGCTCCGACGCTTCAGACACGTCCGTGATCTCAGCGGCCTCGGAGCTCTCGGTGACGTCTTCATCTGGAGTCTGAAACACACGTGATGTGAGGAGCAGAACTGAGGAACACGGCTGCGTCACGCATGACCTGCAGCGCTCACCTTCCTCCTGAAGCTGTCCTGAGCGTCTGCATCACTGCGATCCTCCGACAGACTCAGAGTGTTACTGCTCTTCAGATCCGAGATCAGCTCTTTACCATCCAGCGCTGCACACACACACACACACACACACACACACAGAGAGAGACACACACACAGAGAGAGACACACACACACACACACACACACACACACACACAGAGAGAGAGACACACACAGACACACACACACAGAGAGACACACACACACACACACACACACACACACACACAGAGAGAGACACACACAGACACACACACACAGAGAGACACACACACACACACACACACACACACACACACAGAGAGAGACACACACACACAGAGACACACACACACACACACACACACACACACAGAGAGAGACACACACACACAGACACACACACACACACAGAGACACACACACACACACACACAGAGACAGAGAGACACACACACAGAGAGACACATGTGAGATATCATCTTCCGGCTTTCTGTGTGAGAGAGTGTGTGTGTGTGTGTGTGTGTGTGTCTGTGTGGGGGTGTGTGTGTGTGTGTGTGTGTGTCTGTGTGAGAGTGTGTGTGTGTGTGTCTGTGTGAGAGTGTTTGTGTGTGTGTGTGTGTGTATATACCGCTGTCCAGATCTTCATCGTTCTCATCTTCTCCAGTCTGGATGCTCATCTCTCCTGCCTCCATGTGCTTCTTAAATGACTCCAGCTGCTCTGTAACACACACACACACACACACACACACAATAATCAGTCATGACACTCAGTTTCAATGAAGTTTAACTAAGGATGTCAAGTGAAAAAACCTGATGTATTATTTGAACTCTGATGTATTTAATTATTAATCATGGTTGTGCACTGATTCATTAAAGCTGTATAATCAGCGGAGGCATGACTTCTATTGTGATTATTTGCTCGTATAATGATGTTACATCACTGCTGCAGAGACTGAAGTTGACTAAAGTGAAGTTAGTGCACATAACGTTCAAGAGCAGCCCTCTGGAGACGATGAGTGACGATTGTGTTCGATCGATCACTATCTCAGTCTGAGACACGTGTGTTTGCACATGTACGTACTCTGCTCCACTTCAGGCTTCAAGCGCTTGTTCTTGATCAGGATTTTGCGCTTGAGGTCGTTTGGTGACGGCAGCGGCTGCCCGGCTTCGATCTGAAACACAAGCACAGTCGTCCGTGAGCACAGAAACTCCTCCAGCGTGACACCCACAAACACCCGAGACAAGAGAGAGGAGATGCTTCAGTGGACTACATTTTCCACGGAGACTAAAGCAGGTCTGGTCTGGATCTGTGTGCGGAGGAATAGGTCACGTACTGGGAATCCCTCCAGCGGCTGCTTCAGCAACAGCTCTCCGAAGATCTCCTCGCAATACTTGGCCATCTTATACTGCTGCGTTTTACTGCAACACACACACACACACACACAGCTGTGAGCGCCGCCACACACCAACACGAGGCTGAAGTGAATCTGCGGCGCATTTCACCTGCAGTGGTTCTCAAAGGACAGAATGACAGGATATTCAGACGCTACAAACGCCGTTTCCTTTATGGCTTGAATCACATCCTGTTACAGACGAACACACACAACACAGGCAGAGTGCGTCAAATGAGCTGCATGTTTGGGATCGGAGCGCAGCTGCAGTGACGAGACGTTCGGTTTGTTCTCACCTTGAACAAGATGTCGGTGCACATGGCCTTCCCATGAGTGATGATGGGCTCCTGATCCTCACCTTTACCATCCCAGCAGTCCAGCTCCACACACCTGACACACACACACACACACACACACACTAGCATTAAAGGGACAGATTCAGACACAGGTGCGAGACGCTTCTGCTCGAGACCGTCTCAGACACTAGTCTCGTCTCTGCAGTGATGTTCAGATGAAGATGATGAAGAGGAGTGCACACCTGCATCCGGACAGCAGCACCTGACGGTACATCTCCACCGAGGACTTGCCTCCGAACTGTCGACCCGTCAGATACGTGTTGTGTGAGGAGCTGATGAAGTAATGAGCCAGCGGATGCTCCATCTCCTGACACAGATCCAGACGGTCCAGAAACACCGGAGCGTTCTCGTCTGACATCAGGTATCGGCAGAAGCCGTCGCTGGACATGTGACCTGAACACACAGACGAGCAGCAGAGCGTGACGCTCCAGACACTGATGCACACACACACGTCCTGCAGTGTCCAGTCACAGATACACCGTCTCAGACTCGGACTCGCTCGAGATCAGGGGCTTTTAAGGTACATGTAAGAGCTTTTTGAGACCTTTTGTTCAATTTCTCACAATACAAGACTTCATATATAATCCACAGTAAATGTGTTTCAAATATTTATATATTGGCACTAGGAAACTGAGATACTGAGGAAGATGTTCATCCAACATTTAATGACATGACTTTATGAACTAAAGATTTTATGCTCTGGTTTAAGACATTTTTAGGCTTTCATTTGTGGAAGAGTGAAATAACTTTTTAAGACCCATTTTAAACGCACCCAAAGAAATGAAAATGAGCTTTTAATTAACTGATTCTCAGGCCAGTCATAAGAACACTAAAGATGATTTTTAGCAGAACTTTTTCGCAGGTTTTCTAAATCACCAAGACCATAGATGCAGTTAAAATCATCTTTTTTTTATATGTTGTAATAATTGGAATATTGTAACTACTGTTAAAACCAAACTCAGTCCAGTTAAATTTGCAGCGTTATATTAATGTTTGTATGAGAAATGTATGTTCATAATCTTTCAATGTCATATTTAAGAATTCGAGCAATAATCTCGAAACACAAAGATTTTTCCAAACTCTGTTTCCGTGCTTGTCCTGACTGGAAAAGTCTTTGATCTAGTGTGTGAGGAGCGAGTGCTGACGCCGTCTGACCACCAGAGGGCAGCAGATGATCAGCCATCGGTCAGCATCACACATCCTCTATTTACCTTTCTTTTTTAAGTCAGCGTCTCTCTCGTACTTCTCAATGATCTGCATGACTCGTTTGGCATCATAGAAGGGGAAGAGGATCTCGTTGAGTCGAGGGTCCCGCTGGTTCTACAGAGAAAACAAAGATCTGAAATGAGGAAGGATTTGTGCTCAGAGACACATCTCATTCTCTTTATGAGCTTGTGAAATTACAGCTATGTTTGTCCCTCGCAGAATCCACAGATGCATTTTTTACCCTTATGAGGGCAGATTTTTCCAAACCACATAAAACACAGCACATCCTCACTTCAAATAACTCATATTAAAGCAAACTGAACGAGAACAGCATCTGATGTTAGATAACAGATGAGTATCAGGCCAGTTTACTCACATTCTGAGCTTCATTTCTGCCCTGCTTTAACATCACTTACTAGTTCACGAACAGTGACATGTCTGTGCTTTACGAGAGTTTGTGTTCAGCGGACAAACAAGCGTGAGACTGGCTGCACAAGACAAGCAAATCAAACACAACAAACACAAACACGACCCTCGACGACATTCAGATCCGCATGCAGCGCAAACATAAACACAGGAAGCAGATCACCCAACAGACAGAGAGAGAGAGAGAGAGAGAGAGAGAGAGAGAGAGAGACAGAGAGAGAGAGAGAGAGAGAGAGAGAGAGAGAGAGAGACCGAGAGAGAGACCAAGAGAGCGAGAGAGAGAGAGAGAGAGAGAGACCGAGAAAGAGCGAGATAGAGAGAGACCGAGAGAGAGAGAGATAGAGAGAGACGGGACGCAGACACACACACACACACACACACACACACACACACACAGTTAATAATGATGATAAAGAGCTTACTTCATTCAGAAAGCTGACTAACTGCTCTACGGTTAAATAATCACTTTTGTCTCCGTTGCTGCAAAGAAATTGAGCAGAAAAGATTTGGTTTGGTTATAATAACACAAAAGAAAACCATTAGAGAGAGAGAGAGTTAGACATCACAAAGCATCTGTTCGACACCTGTCTGATGCTCTATAAACCGTTAGTCAAACACAGGTTAATGTTGAACTGCTGAAGCTGTTAGAGTCTGTCTCTAGTTAGTGCTCTAGAGTACTAGTTAACCATCAGGACTGAACAGCGTGTGACGTACATCTTCTTGAAGAGCTCCTCAATGTCCGTGCGAGGGCAGATCTTCTGCGTCAGAGCATAGAAGATGTCGAAGGTGAAGGCTGAATGCTCGATCTCATCATTCTGCAATGCAAAACCAAATCAAGCAGGTTCACCATGACACTTATTTAACTTCTGCAACGTGACAGAAACAGGATTTCAACAAAAGTAGGACAAGATGTGGTTTGACCAATGAGGGACTGATGGGACGATTTGACGCGGAACGTGGGTTTGCACGGAAAGTCTTTGTGTCTTATTTCCAGCTGAAAACTAAATCAATCGTCTGTTTATCTCCAATAAAAGAAGTCTTTTTTTTTTTTTACAGGTTATAAAGATTCAACTGTGGTTTTTAGCTTTAACTGGAAAACAAATCAAAGAGTCTCATTGGTTAACATCTTGAAAAAAGACCCAATAACCTGGTTTACACATAACTACTAAAACTGAAATGAAAATGAAACCTTAAAATATAAAAATAAAATCTCATTCAACATGTCAATAAATCACGTTAACTGTACATAAAACAATGAAACACTAATCACAGAAAATACTACAATACAGTAAGAAATAAGTAATAAATAAAACAAATAAATATATAAAATAACTGTTCTTTTTTGGCACTGAAGATGATATGAGCTGAAAGTCAAAGAGGTGTTTCTCTTTAAAACCACAGCATCAATAAGAGCAGCATCATCAATTAAGACTCTTCCATCTAACAATATAAATGTGTAACAGACCTTTCCACTGGGGAGACCGAGCTCCTTCAGTGCCTGGAAGATTCCTTTCTCTGTTTTACCCGAGCCGAACGTCCGTGTTATGCTGCACGAGACAAGATGAGATGATCAGATCAGATCGGCCAGAACTTCAAAGAATAAAGAGAAGATCCAGAGGAATCAAACACTCACCCTCGAACCGGGATTTTGCCGTTGACATTCGTCACGAAGGAGAGTCTCATCCAACTAGACAGAAAGAAAAGAGAACGTTAAAGAAGACAAACATATCATGGATCCTGCTGATTCTAATCTGGTAAGAATTCCAACAGATCTCCAGCAGATCTCCACCTGATCTCTAAAAGATCTCCAGCAGATTGTCACCCGATCTCCACCTGATCTCTAAAAGATCTCCAGCAAATCTCAAACAGATCTCCAGCAGATCTTAAAACAGGTCTCCAACTGATCTCCAGCAGATCTCCAACAGATCTCCAGCAGATCTCCACCTGATCTCTAACAGATCTCCAACAGATCTCCAGCAGATCTCTAACAGATCTCCACCTGATCTCTAACAGATCTCAAGCAGATCTCCAACAGATCTCCAGCAGATCTCCAACAGATCTCCAGCAGATCTCCAACAGATCTCCAGCAGATCTCCACCTGATCTCTAACAGATCTCCAGCAGATCTCCAACAGATCTCCAGCAGATCCCCAACTGATCTCCAACAGATCTTCAGCAGATCTCCAGCAGATCTCCAACTGATTTCCAGCAGATCTCCAACTGATCTCTAACAGATCTCCAACAGATCTTCAGCAGATCTCCAGCAGTGGTTATAGTGGTCTGTTTCATTCCGTAGTGTAAGTATTGATTCATCCGGTAACACTTTATTTTACAGTTACATCTATTAGTTGCTTATTACTAATAACTATGACTTTTCTCTCAATAAATTCTTAATTGTCTGCTAATTAATAGTGAGTAAGGTAGTTGTTAGGTTTAGGTATTGGGTAGGATTAGGGATATAGAATAAGGTCATGTAGAATAAGGAATTAATATGTGCTTAATTAGCACTAATACATGGCTATATTCTAGTAATATACATGCTAATAAGCAACTAATAGATGTAACTGTAAAATAAAGTGTTACCAGTCGCCTTTATGTGGATCTACTTACTGTTTCTTCAGGCACGTCATTGGACACACGTTATTCGCCTTGAAGTTGTGAATCACTGATTTCAATCCTTCCATCCATTTCTGCACAAAAACAAATAATCATAAATAAGGAGAAATTAACACGTTTTGTAGTAGTTTACTACATTAGCTATTATCTTAACTAACTTAAACACATGATGTGTCTAAATCGGTTAAGTTTCTCCGTATATCAAGGAAAATTTACAGAAGGGCTAAAAGAAAATGGAAGGAGGATAGGCTCCAAGTAGCATCTGATATGTTAAGAGAAGCTCTGACAAATTTTCAGTATATTGTGAAGGTTGCAAAAGTAAAATATTTTTTGAATATAATTGATAAGATGACCATATTAGCCCGGTCCTGTCCACACTGCACTGGCTCCCTATCAAACATCGTATAGATTTTAAAATATTGCTTATTACTTATAAAGCCCTGAATGGTTTAGCACCTCAGTATTTGAATGAGCTCCTGTTACATTATACTCCTCTACGTCCCCTACGTTCTCAAAACTCAGGCAATTTGATAATACCTAGAATATCAAAATCAACTGCGGGCGGCAGATCCTTTTCCTATTTGGCGCCTAAACTCTGGAATAACCTACCTAACATTGTTCGGGAGGCAGACACACTCTTGCAGTTTAAATCTAGATTAAAAACCCATCACTTTAACCTGGCTTACACATAACATACTAATATGCTTTTAATATCCAAATCCGTTAAAGAATTTTTAGGCTGCATTAAGTAAGTAAACCGGAACCGGAAACACTTCCCATAACACCCTATGTACTTGCTACATCATTAGAAGAATGGCATCTACGCTAATATTAGTCTGTTTCTCTCTTATTCCGGTGGATCAGCACCTAGAAAGGACCTCTACTGCCCTGAAAGACAGCGGAGACCAGGACAACTAGAGCCCAGATACAGATCCCCTGTAAAGACCTTGTCTCAGAGGAGCACCAGGACAAGACCACAGGAAACAGATGATTCTTATGCACAATCTGACTTTGCTGCAGTTTCTCCCAAGGTTTTTTTTTCTCCATTCTGTCACCGATGGAGTTTCGGTTCCTTGCCGCTGTCGCCTCCAGAGATGTATAAAGTACTAGAGAACCATACTTGAGTAAAAGTACAAGTGCTCTATCAAAAAAGTGACTTGAGTAGAAGTTGAAGTGCTCTTTAAGCACCACACTTAAGTAGAAGTACTAAAGTATTCAACATTTTTTGTACTTAAGTATTGGAAGTAGTCTATTTTAAAATTTACTACTCAAGTACTGAAAGTAAAAGTAGAAGTATTGTGTTATGTAGCTATTAAAGAAAGTAGTCAAAAGTTTGAACATATTGTTTTTACTATTTCAAATGATTAACCTAAAGGACAATCACAATTCCTTTGACTGTAACTTCTTGTAAACAAAAAACTCTTACTAGGGTTAGTAAGCCCAATTTGCAAAATTATGTCATTAATAACTTACCCTTCATGTTGTTTCAAACCCCTAAGACATCAGAGGGTCATTTATAATTTTTTGAAGCATCGGAAATACATTTTGGTCCAAAAATAGCAAAAACTGTGACTTTATTCAGCATTGTCTTCTCTTCAGTGTCTGTTGTAAGACAGTTAAAAACAAAGCAGTTTGTGATATCTGGTTCGCGAACGAATGTAACCGGATCTTTTTGAAACAGTTCACCAAATCGAACTGAATCGTTTTAAACAGTTCGCGTCTCCAATGCGCATTAATCCACAGATGAATTAAGCTGTTAACTTGTTTAATGTGGCTGACACTCCCTCTGAGTTAAAACAAACCAATACCCCGGAGTAATTCATTGACTCAAACAGTACACTGACTGAACTGCTGTGAAGAGAGAACTGAAGATGAACACCGAGCCGAGCCAGATAATGACTCGTTCACGAGTCAAGAACCGTTTCTGTCAGACGCGTCCGATTCGTGAAACGAGGAGCTGATGATACTGCGCATGTGTGATTTAGCGTGAAGCAAACCGACACACACAGCGTCTGGAACCGAACTGATTCTTTTATGATTGATTCTGAACTAATTCTGTGTTAATGTTATGAGCCCAGGTGCAGTCAACGCCAATGACGCCATTGCGTCGAGCGCAACAGAATCGGTGAACTGTTTTCTTCAACTGGTTTATTGAATCGAACTGTCAGAAAGAACTAACGTTACTGGTCATCCGAGAACCGATGCAACCGATTCTTGACTCGTGAACGAGTCATTATCTGGCTCGGCTCGGTGTTCATCTCTCTCTTCACAGCAGTTCAGTCAGCACACGCAGTCTTCTTAATCGCTTGTTTCACTCAATGATGTGCCAGCTTCATCAAACCTGCCATCTACAGTTCTGGCAGTGGTTTGTAATGGAATAATTCGTAACATTTTTATAATTGTAACGAGTAACGATGCAGCACATAAAAAAAATATCGGAGTAAAAGTATTAAACTCAGCGAAAATATTTACTTAAGTAAAAGTGGAAGTAGGAGAAAAAAATAATACTCTAGTAAAGTACAGATACCGCCTTTTAGTACTTAAGTACAGTAGTGAAGTAGTTCTACTTCGTTACTATACATCTCTGGTCGCCTCTGGCTTGCTTAATGGGGGTCACTTCATCTACAGCGATATCATTGACTTGATTGCAAATAAATGCACAGACACTATTTAACTGAACAGGGATGACATCACTGAATTCAATGATGAACTGCCTTTAACTTTCATTCTGCATTATTGACACACTGTTTTCCTAATGAATGTATTTTGTTTAAAGCGCTATATAAATAAAGGTGACTTGACTTGATAAGAGCTACAATTAAAAACATGATTTTTTCTGCACCTACTAATTTTCTCGAGGCTACTCAAAAGATGTGTGACGATCTTAGTTCTTTGTAAACAAAGTTGATCATCTTCGTTCACAGATTATACAAATAATGACATTTCATTCTGAGTTAAATCATCAAGAGTTAATTTTTTAGTTTTGGCAGTTTTGAGCCTATTTCTTTCCCTCAGTTAGAGCAAGTATTAAGGCACACTAGACCTGCTCTACATCCGTCTGATGCTCTTCCTCCTCGGCCGTTGTTAAAATTTTATCTTTTAGGCAAAACTCTTCAATCTCTTTTAAATAGTAGTCTGATTAATGGAAATGTTCCTGCTTAAGACATGCAATAGTGCAGCAACTTCTTAAAGAACCGAATTTGGACTTTATTCTTTTAAGTAATTACCGACCTATATCAAAACTACCTTTCTTATCGAACATTTTAGAGAAGGTTGTTCTGTCTCAGCTTGCATCATATTTAGATATGAATGCTGTTATAGATTTGTTCCAGTCAGGTTTTAGGTCTCTTCATAGTACAGAATCGTCCCTTCTTAAGGTTTTTAAAGGGACAATAAGTAACTTTTTAGGTATTTTATTATCTAAAATCAATATTTTTATTCATAAATATGCCCTCAATGGTGTACAAATACCTATGCCAATGTTTAAACTAATCCTCGTAAATGAAGAATTTATTATCTTTATATACATGGGACGGGTAGGTCGACGGAGGCTTACATGTAGTTCCGCCATCTTGCAAAACTATAATAGCAGAGAGGGACAAAAAGTACTAAGCCAACGCGTTTCCACAGCGCGTCTTCGGTCAGAGCCAGAAACGCAGGTGCAGAGCAGTGAGAGGCGCTTGAAACTGCACCGGCAAGTTTAAAAGTCTGGATTGCATTCTTATTATGGACCATACATATGCCGCGCCACAGGAGAAGAAAACATCGTCGCCAAAACAGTCAAAAATAGAACGTAAAAGGAAACGTGACCGTAGATTACAGAAAACAAGAGTTAATGTTGGGGAAGCTTTTTCTAGGTGGAAAGAGCTAATGCTGAATAAAGATTTCAAAAGAGACGCTGAAGTGGCCAGTTTTCTTCTCCACAGGTAAGTCAGTGTTACAGTCTATATTATAATATTTTTTTATATCTAACAATGCACATTATTCAGAAAATATAACGAATAAAGAAGACATAACTATTAATTACAATATTTCATGTTTTCCACAGTCAGTAATTCATACTGTAACATTCGTTTGTTTATGGTCATGTTGCAGTTTGTTTGAAATAACACACCTGTTCACCTGAAGGAAAACTCGACGAAGTGCTATTAGAAGACATCCTGTCAAAGCTTTTTGGTACATATCGCCTACCGTAGATGCAACGCGCATTTGAAAAAGCGAGGCGCTGGAGAGCAAAATTAGTTTGAATGCAAAATACAATTTCACCACTAGATGGGAGTAATTCCTACTTAGTGTCCCTTTAATGATATTCTATAGGCAGTTGATTCAGGAAAGATAGTTAATCATATTGATCATGCTATTTTATTGCAGCGTTTAGAAGATGTTGGTGTTAAGGATACTGCTCTAGAATGGTTTAAATCATATTTAAAAGATAGATCTTTCTTTGTTTGTCTTGGAGATCTTGTGTTTATACATCAGTTAAATTACATAGTGGTGTGCCACAGGGTTCTATACTTGGGCCTATTTTATTTTCATTATATGTATGGTCCAATTGTGCAAAATTTTTCATAAATATAATATTATGTATCATTTATATGCAGTTGACACTTATATATCCCGAAAGATCCAAATAGTTCTCAATCCTTTGAAGGACTTGCTCAGTGTTTAGGTTGGTAAGCAATTTTCTTCATCTTAATACTAATAAGACTAAGTGTGTTGTTTTGTTGTTTTGGATCTTCTTTGACTTCCAAGGAAATTATAAGTAGGTTGGCTGAGGATAAGTGTTTCAGATCATGTCAAGAATTTGGGTGTTATAACGGATTCAGCCCTAGGCTGAGATAAACAGGTTCCTAGTGTTGTCAAGACTGCCTATCAACTAAGAATTATTTCTAAACTGAAAACATGTCTCTCTTTTAAGGACCTGGAGACTATTATTCATGCCTTTGCGTTATCACACATTGATTACTGTAATTCTGTATATATAGTTATTTTACAGGGTCAATTATCTCATATTCAATAAGTATAAAATGCATTTGTCACAGAAGAGAGAATTACTCCAGTTTTGGTTTCTTTAGACAGGTTGCCTGCAGAATTTATTATTTAATTTAAGGTTTTGCTGATTGTTTTATAGCATTGCATGGCACTGCTCCAAAATATATTGTTGACCTAATGATTCCTTTTTAAAATTTAAGAAACTTGAGATCTTTTAATGAGATGATTTTTTATGTTCCCAAAATGGGATTAAAATCAAAGGGTGATTATGGAACCCTCTCCCAATGCACTTTAAATCTTCCCCATCTGTGGATGCTTTTAAGCCTATTTTTAATGTGCTACAGAAATAAAAATCATATTGTAAGTTTTCAAACCTCAAATAACAAATATAAAAAAGCAGCCCATTTAATACTCAGTTTGAGCTTGTTTGATGTGGATGAACAAGAAACGACTTGTTTCACTCTGATTCAGTGAATCACAAACTGATCACACAACAGAAAATTACTGAATATGACAGAACATTCAGAACAGTTAAAGTTTGTTGGTGATACATGTGATTTACTGATGTCACACTTACCTTGGCCGTATCTGTGCTCTCCGTCACCACGTACATGAAGCTGAGGTTGACCAGGTCCGGCCCGCTGCAGACGCAGAAGATGCGACCGTCCAGATCCACCTCGCTCTTCCCCGTGGCTTCCAGAGACGCCAGGATCTTCGGGTCCTTCAGGAACAAAAACACCACACATGCAAACATCAGCTCATTAATACCGGTTCAGTTCATGAAGAAACACGGGATGACATACAACAACCTTTATAACAGATCAACACGGTCAACTAGACACTGCAGTTGTCATCAGGTCAAATCCCCTGAATCCCAATGGGATCCCATATTCCCAAACACTCACTCTTGTGCACGATTCATTTAAAGCCATAGTTCTGACAAAAATGAGAATTCTGTCATCATTTATTCAAGTTGTTCTAAACCTGTATGAGTTTCTCTCTTCTGCTGAACTCAAAGAAAGATATATAGAAAGTATTTTGAAGAAAGTTATTAACTAAAGTCAATGGGGACCACAAACTGTTTGGTACATTCTTCAAAATATCTTCTTTAAAATATGAAAGAAATTCATACAAGTTTGGAAAAACTAGAGCAAATGAAGACAGAATTTAATTAAAAATTTTGGACGAACTGTTGCTTTAATGACGTTAAAGGAACACCAGCTCATGAATGATTCAACCCTGAACTGATCAGTGTGAGATTCAACAGATTCAGCTGCGGAATAATACAACTCAATAAAAACTGACCCATATTCTCACACGCATTGGTCAAAGAAGTTAACAAACGTCCATCTGAACGTCTGTTTCTGTGCTAGCAGCATTGTGCTCAGTTCGATTCCCAGAGAAACGTCTGAAGTGATAAACTGATCAGAGTAAACGTGTCTGAACACACATCACCTCCTGCTTAACAAACAGCTGAAGCGGGTTACCATCAGGTCCTGTAAACATGAGCCGCCTCCACAAACACACGCTCAGGTAAACGCTCCTGCTGCGAACACCTGACCGCAGAAGACAAACACTGCAGACGGGCGCGGCCACACACACACACACACACACACACACACACACACACACACACACCAGTCAATATTTGACACACACTGACTGTGAAAGATAATCTCTGACTGTCAATAACACTCAAGTGCAGATGCAAAGCAAACAGTAACGCCTCAACGGCTCTCGCTTCATCATCACGTGTGACGCAGACAGAACGACTTCTTCACAGTAATTCTGAGTCTGACTAAACTCTTCAGCATGTGACACTCGTCAGCATCTTTACCTTCGGCACGACTCCAGGACGGATGCTGTTGATCAGAGAACATTCTAGAAGCTGTCCTTCCTGCGAGAGACAAACACTGTTATTATGACAGTTCAAAGTTCACGATCACTGACTGATGAGCCTGATTTCACTCATTTATAAAGGTGAATATGAATAACAATAAACAAGCCAAAGTTCTGCTGAAGAGATGTTTTTCTTTTAGAAACAGAAATAGAAACTGAATGTCAGTGACTGACTACATAAAACACACACACACACACACACACACTCACACACACACACTGCTTTATAATATTTAAAAACACAGACACATCATCAAACTGAATAAGAATTTCACACAGTTATAACTGAAGCTTTCTAACACATGATATGATGACAGTAAAGGGAAGATGTGTGTGATGTGCGTCTGCATCCATGAAAATAAATCACACCTTTCCGTCACTTTTCCACGTGAGAAAGAAGCCAAACTCGTCCACTTTGAAATGGCAGCTGGGCTCAAAGACGAAGGGATCCTGAAAAACACAGCGGAGGATGAGCGGCGTTCCTGACGACAAACACACACCGTTAAAACAGGAATATTTCCCTGAGAATGCAATCATTACGGTGTTAAATTAACACATCTGATTGGTCCGTCCTCAACGGGACGTCTCGTCCGTCTCACCGACATCACCTGCTCTTACGACAGAGTCAGGCCAAGAGACAGAACACACACACACACACACACACGGAGACGAGACTGGAGCGACGCAGAGACAGAACACACACACACACACACACACACACACACACACACACACACACGGAGACGAGACTGGAGCGACGCAGAGACAGAACACACACACACACACACACACACACACGGAGACGAGACCCGAGCGAGTGTTTACTAGAGTCTGGAGTCCACCAGCTGCTGAGAGTCAGTCTGCAGATTCAGAAAATAATGGAGCATATTCCAGGCCACAAAATCAGGTCATAAAAATTTTATTGGAACATTGTTTTTAAAAGTTTCTAAAATGTTTTTTTTTCCTCGCTGAGAATACAAAAATATTTATTTCCATATTTACTAACTGTATTTTCACCCACATTATTTGACTGCTTAAGTAAGTTTAAAATGTCCAGTTCTTGTCATGATTACAGGTTACAAGATTTGTGTACATTCATCAATAACGTCCAGAGAACGATTTCTCTAAATGTTATGACAATGTATTTCAAATGTTTTATATCAGTGCATAATAATAAAACAAAGGATATAAGAATGTTGAATAAAGATTACTTTATGAACTTTTTTCCCTTAATATTGATATAACGTTTGAAAAG
This sequence comes from Carassius gibelio, assembly GCF_023724105.1. Taxonomy (NCBI): domain Eukaryota; kingdom Metazoa; phylum Chordata; class Actinopteri; order Cypriniformes; family Cyprinidae; genus Carassius; species Carassius gibelio. Next base: position 28,562,029 of record NC_068390.1, read on the forward strand.
CGTTGCGTTTCGAGAACGTTCCCTGTCGGCTGAGATCACACAGGTCTCACTGGAGGCAATTTTAGAAGTTTACTCTTTATATTCTTTGTAGTGTTCAGAACGACTTGAAAAGTCTGTTAGGGATGATACCTAGCCAAATCAAGTCACCGTTACACAATACCAGTTAAACAGGAAGATTCAGTTCTTCAGAAACCATAATGACAGTTTTAAAAACCATAGTAAATGAAAAAGAAACGCAGAGTCCAAGCCATGACTACACCCATAATGCCCCGCTGGAGCTGACAGCCAATCAGAATCCAGAAGCTTGGGCATTTGAAGCAGCAGAAAGCCAAACCTGTTAATAATAAACACTGAGGTTATTGTTATAGTCACTGTAGTTATGATTCATCTGGAGTATGACAGCTGGTTTTAATCTGTAATCGTTTACTGTGATGCAGTAAAACCTATTCATATTTTAAAGTCAAGTTTATGTCAATATTTTGGCTTTCAGAATCCATCCATACCCTCAACTGACTCCTGATTCCAGACGATTGAGCAAAAATACATGTATGTGTTGTTCCCTACGAGTTTGGCAGTAAAATTCCTAAAGTCCACATAAGAGCGTCGTGATGCGAGCGAACACCCGCGGGCTCGGCTAATGAGTTCACTGTGAACGCCCTCAAACTATCAGACGGAGCCAAGATGGCCGCCGGCAGCACAGTTTCACCATCTGTTGCTCTGTAGGACCTGGATGAACCGTAACTGCTCTCCATGAGACTTCCTTCTTATTCACAAACTACTTCCTGTGCAATACATCTGCTGCATTAATCAGACTCTGATGAACCGTTCACTTAACGAGAGTCTCCCTGATTATACTGCGATCGACACACAGGTGTGTATGTGTGTGTGTGTGTGTGTGTGTGTGTGTGTGTGTGTGTGTGTGTGTGTGTATACCTCATCGAAGCGGTCAAACACAGCTCCTTCCTGCAGGAAGTCAGGAATGTGTTTCTGCCAGTTGAACTCGTATGATTTGGTCATGACTGCTCACAGACCTGAAACACACACATGATGGAAACACAACCACATCTCTGTCTTTACACATATTCAGACTTTTCAAAAGAATAATTGAAATAATTCTCTAGTGAATGAACACTTGTAGCAGCAGACAGCAGCTTCCTGCCAGACACTGAATGTTACAAATAAACCACTGATACACATTCAATCAGCTCATTAATATTCATGAGACATGCTGCATATTCAAGCACATTAAACAGAAGCCATGATCATGATGTGACCTGCGTCAAAATGTGATTACAGCTGATTGCAGCAGAGGATTATGGGAAAAATGCAGCGCGGCAGTCTGTAAATCACATTAACCTGTGAGATTCACCACTGCTCCTCATCAACACCAACTGAAGAGTTTCATGTTCTGCGTTGATGTTCATCTCACAGTCACATAATGCTGCGAGTAGTTTAACATCTCTAGCTACTAACACGGACTACTAGTCAGAAACCCCAACTATTCTGGTTAGAGTTGATGCTCCAACACGTGAGTTAGTGGAGCAGCTGACGCAGAGATAATTATCCGTCCCTGTAAGGCACAATCCCCTGCTACCGCCGGTTTAAAACGGCAGCGAGGGTAATTACCCAGAGGCCCCTGCTTCAGGAGCGTGCTCAAATTAATGAGTGACGCAGCCATGATGCAGAAGATACACGGAGCAGGAGCTGCGGAAAACCTGGAAGATGATGACAGCTGTCAATCAAACACCTCAAAGATCAGATCATATGAGCTCCAACTTCAGTCTTACCCGTCGTGTGTGTGTGTGTGTGTGTGTGTGTCAGTAATAAATGTGTGTGTAAACATTCGTCAGCACCTGACTAGTGCCAACAAACCCACCCTGGTAATGTTTGTCAGCGAAGATAAACATTCAGACTAAAACAGCAGTAACCAACACACACACCAAACACACACTCATACACACACTCACACACACACACAATCTCATACACACACGCATAGCACACACACACACACACACAGAAGAGCCGTATGTCTGATCAGCAGTGGACGGTCAGGACACACACGTGCTTGTTCTGCTCAGAGATGTTCACATGTGAGAGCAGAAGGTCAAAGGTCACGGCAATGCTAATATTGATCACTGATATACTGTCTGTCATCATGATCAGCCAAACAAGGGTTAATTCAGCCAAAATCCATCATTTACTCGTCGTTCAAATATGACTTCTTCTGAAGAACATCAGGAGCCAAACCTCATCAGAACCACTGACTGTCATCACACACACACACACACACACACACACACACACACACACCTCACAATATCTTCTGTAGTGTTTAACAGAAGAAAGGCTTGAGGCGGAGGACATGATGACAGAATGATCTGTTCATTTAGATTCCACCGTAACGACAGAAGACAAGATGAGCGTGATGATCTCACAGTAAACACAAGCGTTAGCACAAGACTTGCTTTATTTTCTTTGGCTTTTAATGTACTGAAGCTTTATTTGATCCACACTTATGTTGTTTATCGTCTGTGGCTTGTTTTGTTTATTAATGTTGTTATATTTGTATTCCTGTCAGCTCTCTGTCGTCGCTGTTGAAGAGGATAACTAGTCTTCCTGTTACTCAGCCAGATCTGCTGTAACTAGTCTCTTCACGAGCGGCTGAAGCTGTGCAATTAAAGATCAGTGTAATTAAGTCATTCTCCAGACGAGAGCTTCAGGAGACGGACGTGTGGCTGGCAGCAGATCTACATTTGACCAAACATGGTGAAAACAGAGAGACATGGCCTGCAAGCGTCCGCGTGCAGAAGACCAGCGAGACTCCGCAGGATAATAATAGCGTCTGCAGGCCGTTTCCGGCCGGGAACAACCTCCATAATTCCCTGCTGTTATCTCTGCCCAAATATGTACCTAACAGGAGCAGCAAATTAGGGATTCTGTCCTCGAAAGACCAGCAGATACTGCAAGAGAGGACAAAGAGGGAATATTCTGCAGAGCCACAGAAATAGAACACTGCCTTTTACAGAAAGAGTGAGGATCGTGGGTAAATATCTCCGAGCAGCTGCTCTTATATGGCACCGTCATACCAGCTCATCTGAAGAGAGATATAAGAGGCTAGAGGTCGTTTCTTCTGCTTTCATCTGATTAACACACAAACCATCCGCCACATACAGATGTCCCTCGTCTCCATGGCAACACTCTTCCCGGGATATGCCTGGTTGGGCCCGGCGCTCCGAACGGGATAACCGGAGGATTCACCGGAAGAGCATCTCAATCAAAACAAAAGCAATCTCTGAAGAGCAGCGATTAACCTTGATTTAAAACATGAGCTCTGCTCGACAGAACGACTCACATCTGCTCAAACCCTGCCATCTCAAGACAAACCGGAGAACCGGAGAAACAGGGCTTCTGGGAGTTTAAATACTGCAATACTTACTTATTTATGTTCTCATATATCAATACACACGAAGCAGAGCTCCGGCGATGCTGGATTTAGCTGATATGCTCATGTATTTAAAGAAATGTTGTATTAATAACGTTCTTATCCGATGGTTGTACACTGATTTAAACCCCAGATCCTGTTTTACTGAGAGACCAGAACACCAATAACAGCCTGAAATACAGCAGGACTCGTGCTTGAAATGCCTCTGCTTCATTACTAAAACTAAATCATAAAATAAACATCTTACAATCATCTCCAACATATTATAATATCAAACCATGAGGCAAACATGTTCAGATCATTAACGGCTCTAACTCCGGCATCCTGTAACGTCAGACCATATGTTCATTAACTCTATCATCACCTTTCCAAGTTTAATAATAATCACCTATGGTCTTTTAATGGTCTCAGTTTTGATCAAACCAAACGTAAGAGTTTAAGGATCCACAGAAACCCCACACACGGTCACATGACCTCGTTACATCACATGACTGATCATGGCGTCTTCCTGGTTATTTCATATTTTCATAAAAATAATGTAGAACACTTTTATCAGTCTGAAGAGAATCACTTCTGGTTCACTAAACACATGGAGGTGGAAGGCTGAGCGCATTGCATTGTGGGATACAGTGTTCTGCTGTTAACTGTACATGCTACTCTGAGCTGGCACAGAGGATACACACGGTGTACTGTAGTATGCAGAAATGAGTATGTGACACAGGCGTCCCCTACACAGTGCACACTTGATTCAAACACTCTTGGACCATACATTCATTTCAAATCTTAAAAATCATCATTCACTCTCCATCATGTCACTCAAACCTGCATGACTTATTTTAGTGAGACACAAAAGGCTTTTTGTCCTTATAATGAAAGTTACTGGGGTCTGATGTTGTGTTTTTCCCAGCAAAATCTTCTTTTGAGCTCCAGAGAGGAAGGTCAGTCACGCAGGTCTGAAGGACACGAGAGAGAGTAAACAGTGCTGATTTTAGGGTGAACTGTCACTTTAATGAACAGAAGCAGCGAGCAGTGCACCCGTCTGATTGGCTACAGATCCTGACAGAAGACAGACATGCTGATAAAGCACATAACACACTAATGCCTCACGTCTGATGGCCTGATGACGCTCATTACAGTCTGGTTTAATTGAGTTAATTCAGTCTTACCAGGCCGAGGCTGAAGGTGAAGAGCAGGGGAACAGATGGACTGAGGACAGCAGTCACTTTCTGGAAAACAGGAAGACAAGACAGCGCTGTGAGGAACATGTGACAGCTGCTGTTAACACAGTTCAGAGAGAGCAGGTGTGCTGCGCTGAGGTCACATGACCAAACACCTGCTTCATCTGGTCACATGTCTTTCTATAGCACTTTATACAATAGAGATGTACAATACACTTTCACTGAAATAAACAGGAAAACAACAGAATCAGTGATGCAAACTTCATCAAATATGAAGCAAAGGAAAGCAGCTACACAACAGCGCTGTTATTCTGATCTGTTCAGTTCAACGAGAATTCATTTTTTGTTTATACTTTGCCTTCGTCATTTAAAGTTATTACTAAAGCTCTGTTATGAGCTTTTTAAATTCATTTTAAATAAGTAAATTGTTTTATCATTTTAAAAGTTTTAAAATCGCTTGTTTTATTATTTTTCTTCATTATTATTTTACTTTCTTTTATGTAAAGCACTTTGAATTACCATTGTGTACGAAATGTGCAATATAAATAAACTTGCCTTGCCTAAAGCAATACAATAAACCAGTCAGAAATGGAGATGGTTATTGTGCATTTTAAACAAAATAGCTTAGTATAAATTATAAGAAATAATTAGATAAACGATGGAGATCAGTCAGATGCTTCCTTCCTTCATTAATATATGACCCGCCCACACCATGTGAACGACACGATTATAACAGAGCTCATTAACATATGACCCACCCACATTGTGTGAACGACACGATCATAACAGAGCTCATTAACATATGACCCGGCATACCCTGTGAACTACATGATCATAACAGACCTCATTAACATATGACCCGCCCACACTGTGTGAACGACATGATTATAACAGACCTCATTAACATATGACCCGCCCACACCGTGTGAACAACACGGTTATAACAGAGCTCATTAACATATGACCCGCCCACACCGTGTGAACAACATGATTATAACAGACCTCATTAACATATGACCCGCCCACACTGTGTGAACAACATGATCATAACAGAGCTCATTAACATATGACCCGCCCACATTGTGTGAACGACACGGTTATAACAGAGCTCATTAACATATGACCCGCCCACACCGTGTGAACAACACGGTTATAACAGAGCTCATTAACATATGACCCGCCCACACCGTGTGAACAACATGATTATAATAGACCTCATTAACATATGACCCGCCCACACTGTGTGAACGACATGATCATAACAGAGCTCATTAACATATGACCCGCCCACATTGTGTGAACGACACGGTTATAACAGAGCTCATTAACATATGTCCCGCCCACACCGTGTGAACAACATGATTATAACAGAGCTCATTAACATATGACCCGCCCACACAGTGTGAACTACATGATTGTAATGTACGACAGGTTAAAGTGCGAGATTTACAGTAAATGTTCTGAAGCGGAAGCCAATCTCCTCTGGATTATCAATCTGTGGAAGATTAAAATAAAGCGTTATAAAACACAAATGATCCGGTTGAATCTCCTGATAAAGCCCTCTGTTCCGTTCATCAGTCTGGCAAATCCACGTAATGAGTGCTGTTTATTTTTAGACTTTAAGCGGCATTATTTCAGGTAACATCAGACGAGGCGACAAATATTCTCTTGAATAAAGCATCTGATAATCCCACCGCGGCGGGGGAACGTCAATCCGTTCACAGCTACAGCGGGAACACACACACACACACACACACACATCAGTGTCACAGAGAGAAACACCAGCCAGAGGAACGTGTGTGAGATCCATGACAGTCTTCAGTAACCAGCAGAGTCCAGCTCAATCAATGAAATCCAGCGACTGAGAGCTTCATTGAGCTCCTGAAGGAACCACAGCATGATCTTCACCACGAGCCACTCCTCGAGAACAATCTGAATCATTACAATCAGAACGGCATCATGGGAAACAGCACTTTCACAATCTGACAAATAATGGCTATGTGAAATAAACTGATAGATCCACTTCTAACAGGAGGAGAAACACTTCATGTAGTTGCTGAGGTCAAAGGTCATGTGTCCCATCAAACTCTACAGTATTTCAGCACTGATTCATCTGTCATTTTGATCAAATCAGACCGATGAAGCTCAGACAGGCTGAACTAAACCACACAATGTGTTGATCTGCCACCTGATGTTCAATCTGCTACCTGTTTAAATTGTCAAATATTGTTGTCCAGCTATAATCTGCTAATGTTTGAACATACTACAATATTATACACATTAACAATGATTTTCAGAGAAGCGGCTTTGAAACATAATTGAAATATAATTGGCTTGACTGTTTGATCCCGAGACTAACGCAGCTGATCATCACATCCACTCTGACTCTTCCCATAATGCTGTGCTTCTCGCAGGTTCAAACTGCAGTATGCTGGGATATGAATTGTGAATAATGACTGTTTCCTGTTTTAGCTTCTTCCTTTCTTTGCACGACTGAATTACAATTTTCTTGTGTATAACTGTAAAGCTTCTTTGAAACCTGTACTGTATAAATAAAGGTGACTGACCCTTCATCCCTGATGCAGACACATGACCCCTGGACAGATGATTACATACTAGTGAATTAACAAGCCCCGCGGGATCGGTGTCAGGTCACAGGCTCGTGCGCGTCTCCGTGGCCTTCAGAAGTCACGTTCTGGGCTCGAACACGAAGGTCGACAGTTTAATTGGACGTGCAGATTGCGTGCGCACGCGTGGCTCCCAGCAGAGCCGTGACTGAACGTGCTTCACAATTAGAAAGAGCAGTAATAGCTCCAGCTTCACTCTGTTCAGCACTATCTTTAGCCGTGAGCTCGTCGTCCAGGAACCCTGACGCTTCAGATGACTGTTCTACAGAGACGCTCGCAGGAACACGGCATGATGGGAGATCTTGGGCCGGCGGGGGAGCAGTAATCTCTCTTTCCGCCGCAATAATCACTTCAGGATGCACAGATTCACTCTGTCCAGTCATTAATCGTTAGAGTGTTGAGCCGTGTGACTGAAACGCAGACAAAACACAGATGTCAAGATCTGAGTCCGATTCTTAAGTGCTCAATTCAACTCAATATCCATTCATTTGGAAACATTTCAGGGAAGTGAAATCTCAAAACTAAATCTCAATTAAAGTGCAGAACTATCCAGAGAACTCGGTCAGTTCATACATCACTATTCCGTTAAAGTTTGAAATTAACAACAAACTATTTTTCAATTTCATAAATAATAAATCAACTCAAATCAAATGTCCAAACATTTAAATTGAACACAAGGCAGTTATTATATCAACATTTTAAACATATAGTTGCTTCTATTCCAATCGTTTGTTGAAATATATAAATTTAAATGGTGGCTGTAATAAAAACAACAACAGGTTCAGTAGAATGAAAGGATTTAACGATTACCCGCGAGCCGGTTGAAAATACATGAGTCTATATGAAAGTGTGTCTGAGGGGAACTTACTGTCTTTAGAAAAGTTTAGATGGTATTTTTCTCTGTATGAAGCATATTAAAGTTCATAAGTGCAGCGCTGCTTTGTTTACAGCGGTAACCAAGGAAACCCTTTAAGCTCCACCTGCCGCGGCGATCATGAGTGCTTTGTTTACAGTGGTAACCAAGGAAACGCTTTAAGCTCCACCTGCCGCGGTGTTCACGAGCGCTTTGTTTACAGCGGTAACCAAGGAAACGCTTTAAGCTCCACCTGCCGCGGTGTTCACGAGCGCTTTGTTTACAGCGGTAACCAAGGAAACGCTTTAAGCTCCACCTGCCGCGGTGTTCACGAGCGCTTTGTTTACAGCGGTAACCAAGGAAACGCTTTAAGCTCCACCTGCCGCGGCGATCATGAGTGCTTTGTTTACAGCGGTAACCAAGGAAACGCTTTAAGCTCCACCTGCCGCGGCGATCATGAGTGCTTTGTTTACAGCGGTAACCAAGGAAACGCTTTAAGCTCTACCTGCCTCGGCGATCTTGAGTGCTTTGTTTACTTATTTAGTTATATTTCAATTTTTAACAAACAAATGTGCAGCATTTTGTCCAAGCAATAATAAAAGGACACATTTAATTCACCTTTTGCCTTAAATATAATTTTGTTTAAAACAAATAAATGAAAAAAATCGTGAATCGAATTGAATCTTGAAATCGAATCAAATCGAGTTGAGTTGAGTGATTCGTTACATCCCTAGTGAAATTTCATGAATATGTAATATTGCGCATATATTAAAATGCTCCTGTTTAAAGTTATTTTCTTATTTATGGTCACTGAATGTCTTTTCGGAGGTAAATATGACATATGACTGTTTTACTTTAGGCGGTTGAATCACTGATTGGTGGATTCATGACTGATTTCAGTGAGTTTTATGCTGATTTGCTGCTGGAACTAACAGTAAAGAGGACGAGATGATCGCTTCTCTACAGCCATCTGTGCTAGTGTTCATTTCATGAATGAAAACTATGATGAAAAATGTTTTCCCCATGACTAAGACGAGACGGCAATAAGGTCAATAAATGCTAACTGTGACTTTATCAACATGCAATATTATTAACAATAAAAGACGAGACATAAATCTATAAAAAAAATGTAAACTATAACAAAATGTATTAACATTTTTGTTGTAAAAGAGACAAAATATTATTGGCTGTTGTTCGCACCTCTACTGCACGAGCGTTTCTGTGTGCGGTTGCCAGATACCAAGAGCTCAAATCCCCAAATCAGAGCTTCTCTGTTAACATGATACATTTTCTGCTCGGGGGGTTATTTATTTCCAAATTGCTTGTTTTTACCAGTTTTCATAATGTAGCCAAAGAGAGTGCATATCTAAGTCTTTGATATTAATTATATATTAAATAACCCGTAATAAATCAGTACAGTAGATGAGATAAATAAAGTCTTCATTCTGTTGATGTGTGCTCAATTATTGGCAATACCTGAAACGGAAAAATACATTTCTTAAATGACAACAATCTTATAGATTATAATTTTTATCAGTTTAACTATTATACAGCATGATGAAAATGTGAAGAAAAGTCTCCACGGACTAACATGCTCCGACATTTAGTCGGCTAAAACTTGACTAAACAAAAACAGGACGAGCTTGACTAAACATGATAATAACTGCCACAGAACTAAGACTAAGACTAAATAAAAAATGGCTGACAAAATAAAGACAGAATGTGTGTAGAATTTAAAAGCTGAGACTTTGTTTTCAAGACTAATGATTATTGTGATTATTGGATAGCAGGAGCCACAGATCAAGTTTAGTGTTCACACATCAGCTGAAAACAGCACAGATCTAGTCCTAGACCACAAGGATGAGAGTGAGGATTATCCCAAGACTATGTAGGCAAAAGCGTTTTCTCTTTCAGCTCAAGACGGAGCGATAGTTTGAGAACATTCCTAAGTTAATGAAAGATAGATAAACTGATAAGATTAGAACCAAGCTCCCTGAGAACTAACAGACAACACTGGATGAGCTGCTGGGATTAGGGTTAGCAATAAAACAGCGGTCAGTCCTCCAGGTTAACCCTGACCAGCTTCAGCTCTGATCTAAACCAGCCTGAAAACAGGAACCTTCTGCTGATCGAAGATACTGAAACAACGCTGACAACTCAAGCGGAGTGAGAAACATGCTGGAGAAAGAGATTTAACGGCGAGTGACATCTCAGATGCTGTGAAGACAAACACAGAGAGAGAGAGAGAGACTAATGAAGCCAGAACACACTGACCGTGTGAAGACGGAGCGCTGGCGGTCAGTCGACCCAAAGAAAACACGCGTGTGGCAGCCGTCGCGTGAAACACAACGTGAACAATAACAGCCAGAAGCCTGTGACTCACTGTGTTTACAGCTGCTAATTAAAGAATAATAGTGCATCTTCCCAACAGCACACACACAGACACACAAGCGCAAGAAAACCACAACAACACCAGCACAACGCAGCTCTGTTCGTACAGAAAACACTTCTGTCACCAGACACATGTGGAAGAGGAGGACTCCAGCTCTTCTGGAGAGTCTGATCACCGCTGATGCAAATATCTGCAGCTGACACTGAAAGCGGCTAACTACTTTCACTATGGCTGATAACGGACATGAAGGCTGATATTAGGAAAATTGTAGTAAAATCAGACATCTGAGACGGTGAGTAGTGTTTCTGAAAGACACGGATGAAGTCTTTCTGCCACAGTACAGTCGAACACAGACTCAAAGCCTGCGCTTCTGAAACACCATAGAGCATGAACCTCCATGAGATGACATGATGAACACCAACACATGCACAGAAGTCACAAATCATTTCAGGAAAGAACTAACAGTGTCTCAATGAACCATCAGTGATTCAAAGCACACAAAAACAGCTAAACTGTGACATTACACAGAGTTCAGAGCATTTCAGCTCTCTAAACCTTCTGAAAGCTGTTTGAACAAGCAGCGGTCAAACACACTTACAGCAGCTCCTGTTCGATTCCACCTTCACCAGACACAGATCTGAAGATCCACCGAAGAACCTGAAGAACATCAGAGCTGGCTTTACCTTCCACACGCAGTCAGTGTTTCTGACGGAGTAAACACCCGTTCACCTGTGCGCTCTCGTGAACAGGTGACGTGTTCAGACACTTTACAGGATGAAAACACACCCCTGAGCAGATTCACAGTAAAGCTTCACAGATCTCCAGTTCAGTGCCTGTTATTCTGCTTTTAGTTCTTGTTTTGACATCATTGGGTTTTTATATTGCCATTTTTATATCATGGCAGTAAATATAAATGTCAAATATAAATGTAAATCTGAAACAAGGCACAAAAGTTATGTTGTAAAATATAGAAATTAAAACCTGTTTTCAGATGGTGCATTTTTAATAAAGGTATATTTTGAAACAACAACACTGATATCTAATGCATCTTTTTTTAAGGTCATTTAAGAAGAAACATGACAGATCATCTAGACACAACCACCGACAGCACATATGTTTACTACATCTAGACTACATCTAATGCTGAAGAATCAGACATTAATCAGAGAGGAGCATGTGCCACATATATAGTGAAGTGTTACACTGTATGTTTTCATGATGCAGGTGGAGATGCCTCTGAAAGGGACACGTCCCAGATAGCAGAAGTTTAATTTCTGACACAGTTCACACTGAACGAGCTCTGATGACACATTCACACTCTATACACACACACACACACACACACACACACACACACACACACACACACACACACACACTCAGATGCAATGCTGTGTTCTGCAGTAAATGCACACATGCACCGACAGGCCCTGCATGCTTTACATCTCAGATTCATTCAGTATGCATTACGTAATTTTCAGTATTAGCGGCACAGTGAAGCTGGACTGAGGAAAAACATTCGCTAACACACAGAAGCAGAGCTGCATCTCGACGAGCACACACACATCCTTACCGTTCACATGACGAGCACTGCGGGAGATCCAGCTAATGTTAGCCGAGAGCTAAGAGCCAGTTCACTTTGATTCTCCTCACACATGAACACAAACACACGCGCGCGCCCTTCCCTACAGCTCAATACCACGCGCACGAGCCGCGCTCACGGCTTACCGTCATCACACTTGATCAGCGCACGCCCGCGACATTCCCGGGAAAACACAGAATTCCCTGCGCTCCCAAACGGGCGGATGATGGTGGACCTTCCTCAGAGTCATACATACAGCCCTTCACCACCGCTGCAGTCTCTCTCTCTCTCTCTCTCTCTCTCTCTTTCACACAAGAAGTCCTCACACACACACTACACACACACACACACACACACACACACACACACACAGAGAGAGAGACACACACACTCAGACTCACGCAGCGAGGAAACCCTGCAGGACGAGATGAGGTTGATGAAGGTTGAATATCTATCTATCTATCTATCTATCTATCTATCTATCTATCTATCTATCTATCTATCTATCTATCTATCTATCTATCTATCTATCTATCTATCTATCTATCTATCTATCTATCTGTCTGTATATCTGTCTATGTTTGTTTGAACTGAATCTCTTGTTGTTGTTGTTGTTGTTTACAGCAGATGTAATTAGTAAACTGTGGGCGTTAGACTGTCAGTAATTAATGTCCACAAACGAAGCATCAGAGTGAAGAATCTCTTTTCTAAATGAATCAGTCTGATGATTCAGGTCAGTGTGAATTTAATTTTTTTGATGTAATTTACTGTAGATTCACTGTAGAGTATCAGAGGTGATCTGACAGAGGGAATCATGGGAACCGCTGTCGAATTAATCGTGTCTGACTAAAGCAGTGTCATTACCTCACTTCCTGTTTCCTGCACAGAACATTATGAGCACAGACCCCTACTGTCAACACACACACACACACACACACACACACACACACACACACACACACTTCATTACCTGAATTACACAAAGGCTTAGGGACCTTTTCATCATATTATTTGCCATCAGCTGTGTGTGTGTGTGTGTGTGTGTGTGTGTGCGTGTGTGTGTGTGTGTGTGTGTTTATCCACCATCAGATAATATGAGATAATATTACACATCCAAATAATTTGCTTCATATTCAACACAGAAACTACTTCTAAAACATCAGAAATCCCCCAGATATATTTGATGGACAGTGATGGACTCCATGAGACTGGAACGATGAAAGAGCAGCATCAGTTATTTCTGAACCATGATCTGTTTATTTTTATGTTGATTATATTTGCAGCTGAATTGCTGTCGGTTCACATGTGCTTCAGTCGCACGACCGCTGGGCATCTGTGCTTAAAACATGTGGATGATGGGAAACAGGCCACAGCCGACGCTCACACACACACACACGCGCACACACACACACACACACACACACACACACACACACACGTTTGTTTTTGTGTAAAGTGTGTTCATCCCATAGGTGTAATGGTTTTTATTCTGTAGAAACTGTATATTCTATGTCCCTTCACCAACCCTACACCTAACCCTAACCCTCACAGGAAACTTTGTGCATTTTTACTTTCTCAAAAAAACTCATTCTGTATGATTTATAAGTGTTTTGAAAAATGGGGACATGGGTTATGTCCTCATAAGTCACCCTCTCCTTGTAATACCTGTGTCATACCCATGACATTATACAGAGTTGTGTCCTGATATGATACACACACACACACACACACACACACACACGCACACACACACACACACACACACTGTGTATCATCAGATCTCTGGCTCAGCATCCTCAACACATTAACACACAGCAGGTTTATTCAGCATTAGACAGGGTTCAGATGAAGCTCTTCAGGAGGAGCTGGTCAGCAGAACTTCCCAAGGTCCTTTGCAGAAACACCATATAACTCTTCATCGGGGCAGGAACAGACACGCTGACCTTCAACAACTAACACTAACACCAACACTCGACACACATCGAGACACAAGCAACATTTATTTCATCCACAGTTATTTATAACCCTCTTACACTTGACATGATTTCTAAAAGCTTCACGTACATCAACATCAGCGTGGAGAAACTTGAGAAGTGCATCAAACTGTCTATGAATATAGCATTTCTCTGAAATACAGCCAGTCACAAGCTTTACTCAGTAGTGCACTAGACGTCCACAGACGTGATGTTTTATTACAAAGACCAACGTACACATGATGCATTCAGAAGATAAATGTGTTCAGAAGCACAGGACTCGAGTGAGACATGATCATCTACAGACACGTCTCAGGTGTTCGTGGCACTAGTGCTGTCAATATAAAACAGTGATAAAAGAAGCTCAGAAACTGGCAGCATCGAGTCTTTCACACACTAAACTTCACCTCCTCCACTGGTCAGTACAGTTGTGGTCAAAACTTTACATACACTTTGCAGTTTCTCCAAAAAGTGCATGGTTTGTCCTTCTGGAGCATCAGCGAGCGTCTGAACCTTGTGTGAAGAGATGGATCTCTAAATCACAGTCACTGCTGGCAGACAAGGGACTCATCAACACATCACTAAATTAGAAATCATTCAGATAACAACAGTATTAAAAATCCAGAGTGTGTAAACTTTTGAAAGGGCTAATTTTTATAAATTCAACTATTATATTATTCTTGTGGACTATATGTGAAATATCTTATTCAGCTCGGTACTAAATAAAAACATGTATTTTGTATGATCCCTCGTATTTAGTTCCTCTGCAGACTCTGCGAGGTGCATGTTATCTTCTGACCACCGCTGCATCAGTGACGGTCTTCACTTCATCTCCACATCACAACATCGTCCAGTCGAGACTCGGTCAGTTAAACATTGTCCCACAGTGCATTTGAGATCAAATATTGGCACAGGAATCTGTTAAACATCTTTATTAAGCAGATCAAGCGCTAGCAACATCGAGGTCATGGGTTCGAATCCCAGAGAATGACTTTGAACACTTTGACCACAGTGTAATTCTGCCAAATGTTCATCTTAACATATATATATATATATATGGAAAAATAATGTTTTCCTACCACATCAGATGTTTGTACAATAACATGCAAGCAAATTAATGATTTTTTGCCTTTATGTTTCATGTCCACGTTGTTATGTTATTAAAAACTGAATTCATACAAACTCTAAATTGTGGCAGAACGGTCCATGATAACATATGAGCGAAGTAGAGCCTAAAGTTTATATTAAAGACTTGAAGAGCTGTTTAAAATCATTAAGAGCGACAGTGAAGCTCATCTAAACACATATTTAGATCCACATAAGCAGCAAGTTCTTCTGAAGACTTTTTAAAAGTAAGAAAAAAAAGAGGAAAATTATTTTTAACATTGTTCAAGTAAGTCATCACACTAAAAGGTGCACATTTAATCAGGGAAAACTCGACAGCATGAGAAGTATAAAAACATGTTTATAAAGGTGCAGCAGACTCTTCCTCTGACGACCGCTGCTCCACGTCTTCATCTGGAGAGAGATTCACCTGCTTGAGCTTCTGGACATGGGAAGAAAGTCACAGTCTTGGCTTAACTTGCCTTTACAAGCAGCAGAATCCTGCACGAATTCTTGGATTTCCACTGGAAGCCTCCGGAACTTGTCCTGATATTCCTGGTCCAGCTCGCTCTGGAGCTGCGGGAGAAAGTGAGGAACAAATCAGACGAGGATCCCATCTGGATCAGAGCATCTCAACCGGTTTTTCTCTGCTGATTCCTGTTTAATGGTGTATTTTCTTTTATCGCTTGTTGTTTTCCCACTCATTTAGAAGTCTGTTTTACTATTATAACAATAACGCAACAGCAGGGAAACAAACAAAGCTGTATTTCTGGGTCGTGATCCCCCAGTTGAGAAGCTCTGATCTAGAGCGTGATCACAAAGCAGATGTGAGAGAATACAGTGCTGGAACATGAATAAGCACATGGATTAAACCACAAAATAAAGCTGCACCATGTTAGAATGAGTCCCACCGAGCGCAGGAGAGGAAAACCACGGCCTGAGGTTAAAGGTTCAGATTAGAGACGATCTCAGAAGATCAACATGATTTCATCTCACTCAGCTCTGTGCTGTTTTCTCCAGGCACAGACTCCCCTAGTGATTAAAGATGGCAGAATTGTATTCATTCTGACCCAATAATTGCTTTACTGCTTATTTGACTGGTTAACTACCCCGCTCTCTCTCCTGGGAACGGAGTAATTAAAGAAAGAACCAAAGATGATTGTGTCAAAGACTGATTTCGAATGATTTGCGCTCGCTGGTGATCTGAGAGCGCCTCTGATCTCTGCTTGCGCCGGTTTAACCCTCAGAACAGGTTTAGTTCTTCCATGCAATGCTTCGAGGAAGGAACAAGGGATGTACAGCTCTTCACCAACACAGAAAACAAAAACTAACAGCTCTCCATTTCTACACTTGCACAGCCCACTTCCTCAAACCGATCAAGCTTCATCTCCACACGCCCGTCATCTCAAAGGTCACCTTCTAGAAAATCATATTTTCAGCCGGCTGATAGCGACATGCCACGGACAGATGGTTCCAGCCGGACGCCGCACAAAGCCCGACCTACTTAGAGGAAGGACATCTGCTGTCCCCCTGCTGGCCAGCACACAAAGACCTGGGATTGAACACGTCTCTGGCACACGCGTGTGCGTCCGGGGCGAGACCGACCTGTGCTTGACGCTGAGCTCAGACACGTCTTTATCACCTGGGGACGGTGTGGAAACACAGCTCATTAAAAGTTCAGGATCAGCTACACCTGCTCTTGGTTATTTGTGTTTAGATGAACACGTCTGTAAGTTTCTCTGGCTCTGCTCCTCAGTGTTTTATCCAGCATCTATACATCTATACGCTCTTAACCCAATGAAGCATAGGAGTTAGTTCTTTTAATAAGTAGTCCAACAAGAGGAATGTATCGGTCCCAATCCTTCTCGTTCAGTATTTGTGCCAAACAAACAGGCGTCCTACAAACAGAAACCCTGAGCCATGGCTCTCCTTTTGAAATAAAAAACTACAGCAGAAACACAACAGTCGAGGTTCAGAAACACATTTACTGTAACGATTCAGATCGCTTCGACTTGTCTCTTCAAGCCCCAGAGCGGAGGAACACCTCAAAGCCCTGGAGTCAGCGGGACGCCCCCGATTCACTGACCTAAAGAGACCTACAGATCAAACCATTCTAGTTTCTGTTCCCTCCCGACTCCTAGTTAAAAATGTCTTTCCTCAAAAGACTCGTCATCTGTCAACAAACCACACTCACGTCCAACTCCTCCGCTCTCTTAAAGCACTCGGGAGGAGAGTGACCTTCTTCAACATCTGTCCTAATTCTGGGCCGCCATCGAGGGATGCCAAGCTTCTGAAATCTAGATTGGGCAGAGATTGGATTACTTTAGCTGAAGCGTTCCCGTTTCACACTCGTCGTGTAATCACCCGCAGGTGTGTGTTCACAGACGCTCACTAACAGACTGACTCCAGCATCTAATGACACCAGGTTATTTCCAGCTGGATCACGGTGTGTTTGTGCTCCTCGGGTCTTTATCGAGTGACAGCACTTCCCCTGGTGAGAATCAGGAGGGTTGTGTGAATTATTAATGAAGAGCCGCTCACATCAAACACGGGAAAAGCGCGGCCACCACGAGAGCGAGGAGCGTGTGCCAGCGGGAGCTCGATCTGCTCCACGAGTCTCACAGACGTCTCCATCCGTCTCCATCTGTCTCTCCAGAGCTGGGCCAGCAACATAGCAGACGCTTTCTTTGGACAATACTATGATTGCATTATCACAGTGTTTTTTTTTTTTTACATTGCAAAGGCAATAAAGGAATAGTTCACCCTCGTGTCTTCTCAAAATCAAGACTGAAGGAGAAATGATCAACATATAATATAATCAACAGAGAGTATCACAGAAGAAATAATAAAGTGCTGCGACGGTCATCATTCCAGGAGCTCCTCGTGTTCTGGTTATTATGGGGTTAGAGCGGGATGAGGGTTGCCATGGCGATGGCACAGCGCTCCTGTTTGTGTTAATGTCGCGCGGCCTGCAGCTTTCAGACAGAAACACATCTGTCACCCGGCAACAAAACATCCCAAGACCAGAAGTGTCAAAACAGCCCAGAAACAGAGGCTTAGCGTTAGCATGAATAACACTGAGCCCGTTCCCTCATCGCGCTCACCTCGCTGGGAAGTTCATGAAACAAACACCAAAGTGAAGCTGAAAGTCAGATCTAATCAGCCTGCGACACGCTGCGTGCGTGATTCCCGCCGGCTGATCTTATTGGAACGTTAGCAGGACGCTAGCACGCGCACGCTGAGCATTTCTATTTAAACATCAACACGTTCTCAAACACGTATACAGGCTGCTGCTGGCAGAGAAGCTGAACTAGCCGTCAGTTTGCAGTGAAATCTCTCCACACTTTCATCAGCTGAGAGCAGAGAGGGTTCTGCAGGTCTCTGAAGACCCGGGATGCTTATAGCTGTCCATTAGTGCCTGATCCAAGCGTAAAAATAGGTCAGGCCTCTCTCTCTCGCTCATGTTCTTACAGAGGGCAGGATTTCAGCTTCGTCCTGGTTACTTTAACTTCAAACTGCTTCCTGATCCAAACACAAGCACAGATGAGACCTGCTTCTGACACCACTGTGAACGAGGACAGATTACAGAATAACTCCTAAAAACATGAGTCTGATGGGAAGCAAAGCCCAGATGAACTGATGCTGCATAATGTATGAGTCTCTAGTGAAGCAGGACGCTCTCTGAAGCGCTGTGACGTGTTTATGACGCCCTCTAGTGACGCGGAGCTGAACACGAGAAAACCGCATCAACACATCGCTTCAGCACTAATCACTGACTGAGCATTACTACATTCATGTTCTCTGACCAGACTGAGTGCTTCTCTCTCTCTCTCACACACACACACACACAAATCATTCTGTCATCCTTTACTCATTTAAATCTGTATGACCTTCTTCACTGAAACATAAAATAAAATATTTTGTCCGCATGATGAAAATCAGTGGCGTCTGATGTTGTTTGGTTCTTCCATCATTCCCCCAAATGACTTTGTGCTCCACTGAAGAGTCACACAGCGACACGAGGGAGAGCGAATGAGACAGAATGGTCACTTTAACAAAACACAAAAATAAAACAAACCAGGGCATCCAGTGTTCATACTGTATATCACCTCAACGAGACACAAACGCACACACATGATCACATGATCAAGACTGAAGATGGTTCAGCGTAACCCATCATGTGAACAATATTGCACTCTAATCCTAACAGCTCGCCTCGTTCATCAGCGAGACAACATTCACCTGAAGAATCAACAGCATCTAAACCTGCAGACGGCCGCTGCTCTCCAGAAACATGACACACGTCACTGACCAGCAGAAAAACACACGCATGTAACGTGTTCATGTTTCACAGCAAGACTCTAGTCTCTCGGTCCTGAAATCTTTCTGTGTGTCCTTCATTAGTTTTATTCAGGACTCAGCACCGCTGGCTCATTGTGAGAGAGATTCACCAACAGAAAACAATCAAACACTGCGCTTCAGTGCTGCAGGACTTCTGCTGAAACACTGATCACGTGTGATGATGAACCGCACGCACTCACGCACACACACACACACACACACACTCTCAGACACACACACACTCACTCACACACACACACACACACACACACACTCTCAGACACACACACACACACACACACTCACACACACACACACACACACACACACACACACACTCACACGGGTCAGTAAAGCTGGTTATTAGAAAATGGCTGGATGAAGATGTTATGATCCAGAGTTTGGGTTTTGGTTAATTCGAGCAGCCCAGGACACACAACCATTAACCTGAATGTTAGATGAATATCAGTGATGAACTGAATGCTGGGATGCAGCACTGCTTACCTTCCACTTCCTGTGATCCGTCCTCCTAAAATAACAGCGAGAGTGAGGAAACACCAACACACTGCAGGTATATGTGTGTGTGTGTGTGTGTGTGTGTGTGTGTGTGTGCGTGCATGTGTGTGTGTGTGCATGTGTGTGCGTGTGTGTATGCATGTGTGTATGTGCGTGTGTGTGTGTGCATGCATGTGTGTGTGTGCATGTGTGTGTGTGTGCATGTGTATGCATGTGTGTATGTGCGTGTGTGTGCGTGTGTGTGCATGCATGTGTGTGTGTGTGTATGTGCATGTGTGTGTGTGTGTGTTTCTGCAGTGTTTTAAACTTCCACAAACATGTCATGAATCTCAACAGTGGCTCGTACCGTTGCTTTGTCGTCCAGGATTTGCTGTCGAACATCTTTATGTTTTTCCAGCAATCTCTCCAGTCGTTTGTTCTGAGCTTCTTCCAGCTGGAAAACACACAAACATTCACACACTCACAGATGTGTTCGAGTACATGCAATCTACACGTGACTACACAGAGAAGCAATGAACATGTCAGCAAAATAATGCCACTGAGATGTTCATGAACATAGAAACACAGAACTAGCCCTCAAACAGCAACATCTGACCGCTGGATAGAAACCTTCACGCAGCACAGACGCTGATCCAGGGATTTCTCCCTCAACACACTTCCAACATTATTATCATACAAAAGCAACAAAAATATCCTTCCAATAAAATATAATTCAGGGTCAAAGTCCTGCTGCTGTTCTGAATGTAATCAGAGCTGTGATTGGCTGCAGCTGATCACGTGACTGATGTTCTGATTAGAAACAGCAGCTCATTAACTACAGACTCACACACTCTTCAGACAGTCTTCTGCTGCCACCTACAGGTGTAATGATGTAACTGCAGGATCAGTCACAAGTCTACACTTAATGGGGGGGTGAAATGCTGGTTTTCACTCAATCTCCTGTTAATCTTGAGTACCTATAGAGTAGTACTGCATCCTTCATAACTCCAAAAAGTCTTTAGTTTTATTATATTCATAAGAGAAAGATTGTCTGTACCGATTTTTCCCGGAAAAACACAAGCGGCTGGAGGCGTGACGTGTGGGCGGAGCTAAAGAATCATGAGCGCGAGTAGGCTTTTGTGTTGAGAGCTGGAAGCTGTGACACAGTGAGGACAAAACCATCATCCAAAACAAACCATGGCTAACAGTCAGATTCAGCGTATATTTATGATCCAGAATCAGATCCAGAGGCTGAAACTGAACGAGAGCAGTAGCAGCAACGACTCGCTCTGAGCGGGGCTCGAACCCGGGTCTCCGATGGGAGGGGACACACTAACAAGGAGGCAGAGATATTTGAAGCAGTTTTACTCACCGCCTGCGGTTCCAACACACGATCGTGACCCTTTTTCGTTGGGACTGCATTATCCTTAAGAAATAAACGATGTGCAAATCCGTCGTCAAACTGGGCCTTGTTTGTAAAACAAGCATCTTCGAAATGCAGGGAACAAACACAAACACTTGCACAACTCCGTTGATGCTCTGTAAAAATAAACTCCATCCACTGGTCCCTTAATGCTGTTTCTCTTTTGGTAATCTGTGCAGGGTTGTCTTGCCCTGGCAACCAAAAACACACTTCTTCTGTGACATTTGGCGACGCTCTGGCTCTGATCAGTGAAGTCTGTTGTGCTCTCAGTGCTCTGCTATACGGGAGCGCGCTCTTCCGGCAGAAGTGCCTCAGGACCCATATAAGGACATTCCGCTCCATCTAACGTCACACAGACCCATACTCGAAAAAAAAACTTTCCGAAACTTGTGACAAACCTGAAGGAGTATTTTTGGGACAAAAATACTCCTTCAAACGTACAACTTAATTTTTGAAACTTTGTCCATGTTTAGCATGGGAATCCAACTCTTTAACAGTGTAAAAAACTCAGTATGCATGAAATAGCATTTCACCCCCCCTTTAATGAAAGAAAACAATCTTCACCCTGGCAGCCAGTAATTCACAGCACAAAACACACAACGTTCAGTACAAACCATGTCTTCTCTTTAATAAACTCTATTTTCCTCTCCAAACTATTCATAATTAGTTGTATTTAGCTTGTTTTTTTGTTTTATGTAGACAATCTAGTCAGAAGAGTTGAGCTGAGAATATACACTTCAAAATTAGAGATAACACCCATGCTACTTACAAAAACATTCATCTTGTCACAATATATATATTCCATATACTTTTGAATAAAAAAGATGTACAGTAACTGAGTAACTAAAGCATTTACCAGCAGGGGTTAACAGTGTTGGGGGGGGGGGGGGGCATTACAAGTTATTAATACGAGTTATTTTGTCAGATTAATTTTTACAAGTAACTAGTGAAGTTACGCATTACTTTTTAATTTACAACAGAATATCCGAGGTACTTTTTCAAATAAGTAATGCAAGTTATTTTTTAGCAATTTTTTTCAATTTATTGATTGAGATCTCTGCTGTCCTCATGCTGAGAGAAATCTGTTACTGTAGTTCTAAAATAAATATAAATATATATGCACTAAATCATCTCACTCACACACACACACACTCACACACACAAAACAGATTCAGTAGTCCTCAAAATGAATAAAAAATTATGCGACTGAGAATATGACGCAACCCTGCAATAATTAAATGTTAAACAACACAAATATCCTTTATGTATTTAACCCCATTCTATAAACCAATGTCTTTGCTTCTGTCCTTCGATGATCCAGTTAAATCATATTAATGAGCAATCATTACTAAACACACACATTTGTGTGTTGAAAAGTCTTCTTCTGCCTTCTACTGTACAGACGTAAATGTACTTTCCCTTCATCCTTAGACGTATTCATTTCACTTTTGTTGTGCAAAGGCTTTTATATTTGCCAAAACTTTTATTTTAAAAACAAACAAGCAAGCCCTGTCCAGATTTAAAAAGTAACGCAAAAGTAACATAACGCATTACTTTCAATAAATTGAACATAAGTTACGTAATTATTTATTTTTATATTGCAATATTGTAACGCATTACTTTAAAAGTAACACAGTGTCCACTCACCCGCTTGATGGACTGCACCACCTCGTTCACGTGGGATCTGTTCATCTCCATCTTTTTCCTACAAAACAGGAGGAATATAACGTTCAGTGTCACACTGACCACTAGCAGTCTCATTACTTCAGATGACCGTGTGTTTGGATCAGCATCATCTTTTGTGGGTCCTGGTGAATATGAGATCAATGGTTGGTAAGAATGATGTCCTGCTTTCTCCAGACGTGTTTTAGAAAATAAAGGTGACTTGACCTCAAGCCTCAAGCCGAAGATGATGATCCATGAACACGTGATCTGAGACACACACAAAGACTGCTGGGAAACGGCAGATGGGTTAAAATCACTCACTCCTCAGTCAGAGTCTTCTCCAGCGTCCGAGCTTCTTGAAACTTCTCCTGACGTCTCTTGTCCATCCTTTTCTTCAAGTCTTTGTTTTCTCTAAAAAACATATATATATATATTTTGAGGGACAGGGTTGTCCAAATGACATAAGACCACAGACTTTCATTAAATGGACAAAAACATGTTTAAAAAAAAACATCTTCTTTTGTGTTTCATTGAAAGTGAAAGTCCCAGGTTTAAAGGACACGAGGAGACTGAATGATGTTTTGTGGCTGAACGATCACTTTAATATCTCTTACCTCTCACACAGATCCTTCAGTTTCTTCAGCTGGTTATTCTGACACTCTTCTGCCACGGACGTGAGCTTCTCAACAAGCTACACACAAAAAGAAAGCCAACATGTTGGTAAGTAAACTCAATCTGTATTATTTATAAGCCCTTATAATGCGATTAAGGCAGCTGAAGCACATTTTAATCACATTACTGACTTGTAGCCTGCATGTTCACTTCAAACAACTCTTATGAACAAACGACTCTTATGACCAAATGACTCTTATGAACAAAAGACTCCTATGAACAAACGACTCTTATGAACAAACGACTCCTATGAACAAACAAATCTTATGAAGCAATTCCTTTAGACAAATGTTCATGAAGATTTATGATGTTTGTGATATGAGAGTTTTGATTGCAAATAAATGCACAGACACTATTTAACTGAACAGACATTGACGTCACTGAATTCAATGATGAACTGCCTTTAACTATCATTTTGCATTATTGACACACTGTCGGGAAGTCGTGGCCTAATGGTTAGAGGGTTGGGCTCCCAATTGAAGGGTTGTGAGTTTGAGTCTCGGGCCGGCAGGAATTGTGGGTGGGGGGAGTGCATGAACAGCTCTCTCTCCACCTTCAATACCACGACTTAGGTGCCCTTGAGCAAGGCATCGAACCCCCAACTGCTCCCCGGGCGCCGCAGCATAAATGGCTGCCCACTGCTCCGGGTGTGTGCTCACAGTGTGTGTGTGTGTGTTCACTGCTCTGTGTGTGTGCATTTCGGATGGGTTAAATGCAGAGCACAAATTCTGAGTATGGGTCACCATACTTGGCTGAATGTCACTTCACATTTTTCCTAATGAATGTTGTTCAGTGCTTTGACGCAATGTATTTTGACTTGACTTGAGAGTGTGTAGCTAAAATATCATAAATGACAATTTACTAAAAAGTAATTTAGTGTCAAAATGAATCCCAGTAATGCTGTGATTTGTGCATGAGATTATGTCAGCAATCAGTGTTCACCAGTTTGAGGTGCTCTCGTTTGAGGTACTTCTCGCTGTAGAACTGCTCCTGTTTGAGTGTTAGGAGCTGCTGCTGCTGCTGTTCCTTCAGTTCACTCTCACACCTGTCCTGCTCCTGCTCCAGCAGATCCCGATCCCGATCCTGATCCTGATCCCGATCCGACACACTCCTGCAGGAGCACAGCGCATCAGACGACAGGACCCGGAGCAGCAGAAGCGTCTCACAGAAACTCACCTCTTCTGCAGTGCAGACCTGCGCCGGAGGAAGTCGCTGCGCAGCTGCTTCTGTCTGGACGCATGTTCGTTGATCAGATCGCTGGTTTTCTTGTTGTGTTTCCTCTTGAGCTCCTTCAGTTCTTTGTACTGCTTTTTCTGCTCCCTCAAATAAGCCTTCATCTGTTTCAGTTCATCTACAGTCTGAGCGTCAACCTCTGACACACACACACACACACACACACAGAATAAGTGTTGTCATGAGATCCTAGAGTAAAACTTTATAGCTTGATTTATAACTGATGAACTTTGCATCATTGACACTGTTATTGAACTGAACTGATCTGAAGAATCACACTCATGTCTTCTGCAGAGCTGCAACATTAACACTGTGTGTTTCTGTGAAGGTGTTGTGAAACAATCTGTGTCGTATAAATCACATCAGATTGCCCGTGCACTTAAAGGGCTCCTCTGATGTATTTGATGCGCTCACATCATCGTTTGCACCTGATTAACATCAGACATCTCAGACACGTACCTGTTAAAACACTCTGGACCACATCCTCAGACTTCACAGCAGGTTTGACCGAGCCTGAAACACACACACACACACACACAGAGATGAAGGCGTCATGATTCTACACGTAGATGCAGCAGCCGCCGGACGTTATCACGCACCTGAAGATGACGTCTGGTGACTGACCACAGATGATTTGGGCGAGATGTTGTCGTTGTTCAGCCCGTTCTCTGCGGCGGGTTTAGAGTCAGTCTTGACCTCTGACACAGGATCTCCTCCACCATCGACCTGCACCAACACAAGCAGACCAAACACACACATGTAAAGAACATTATTAATATCGAAGCGAGAAGGATAGTATGTGTATTTGGCGTGCTGTCCGTGGAGAGGGCTGGGCTGGTGTTTGAGGAGAGGTTCGGTCTGTGCGGGCGTTTCATGCTGAAACAACGTAAGAATTGTTTTAAAAACAACTTGTTTTTATGACTCAGAGTCGACTCTTTCTTTTGAAAGGCAATAACTTTATGCACTTTAAGATTTAAGAGCTGTGTTACACACTGCATGAAAGTTCATTTTCAAAAATCCATAATAGGGGCACTTTAAACTAGAGATGTTCCGATACCCTTTTTCTCTTCCCGATACCGATTCCGATACCTGGGCTCAGGGTATCGGCCGATACCTAGTACTGATCCGATACCTGGGTGTGTATCTGAATATACAGCTGTATATACTACTAGCCCTGTGTAAATTACTAGAAATATTTAATAGTGTGCTTCAGACTGATCCCTTAATAAAACATGAACAAATGCATGGTGAACTACTGTATTCATTACAGTATTTTTATTATCTGAGATGAATTTGACAGTATTATTTATTTTCTTAAGTGAAAAAGATCTTCAAATGCAGCCAAAAATCTAACACCGCAAACTAAAAAAGGTATTTTAGTTTTACAATATAACTGTATAAAAAACTGCAACAAATAAGTCTAGGAATAATGATATATTAATCAGACAATCTCTTTACAACAAAACAAGTATGTGACGAGTGGGGCGGGGCCGAGGGATGTGGGAACGAGTGAGGCCGGTGGAGTGATTAGGAAATGAACTACACCTGCGACCCATCTCCTGTCTCGAGTCCCACAGAGGAGATGGAAGGATATAAAACTGGAGCGACGACCAGGCCTGGGCTTTATTTTATGTTTTGCTTTTTATTTGTGCGCATCAGTCGTCCTTGAGGGGCTGATGCGCTGTTTTGTGTTTATTTTGAATAATTAAAGTTACATTTGATTGTCAGCCGGTTCCCGCCTCCTCCTTCCCGATGATTAGGAAGTTTTTATTATTACAAAGTAAAAAACAAGTAACCGTCTTGGCATAATTATTATTATTAATAGAGACGTATTATTATTACTACATAGAGACATAGCTAAATCTACTGTAGGCTACAACAGTAGCTTAATATATTGTCAATTTACTCATGTTAAACCGAACATTTATTTTAATGGGCTGCCATGAAGATCTTTGAGTGTCTGTGTTTATGACAGTTTTCTCAAATGAAACGGTAAATTCTCATGAAGTGACGGTTTATGCGTTCGTGTCCTCATATAGTGACACACGGCAGAGACTACAAGACAGCGAGCTCCCGCGCATCTGCGCCCGTCACACACAGAGATGTAGAATTTGCAGGAGTAATATTCACTGAACACAGCTGCGTGGACCGAATATACTCGGAAGTCTGTAACTACCGGTACTACAGAGACATACTGCTAACCACTGATCTATAATATAGAAGCGGCTTCACTGTCTGTTGGCAGTTTAGAACGCGATGAGCGATCCAGTCAAATATAGATCTAATGCGTCTTCATTTCTTCTTCGCTGCTCTAAACAGGGGTTTGCACAACTTCCTGTGTTTGCAATGCATTCTGAGCAGCGAAGAAGAACCGTGCAGTGGTTAGGCAAAGCTAGCGGTCATAACTAGGTCTTGTTTAAGAAAATGGTATCGGATCGGTATATGGGTTCATGTACTCGCCGATGTCGATGCCAGAATTTGTTGTGGTATTGGAGATATTTCCGATGCTAGTATCGAAATCAGAACAACTCTACTTTAAACATGACATTTAAAATCGATATTTTTGCAGACGTCCACATGAGAAACAGTTCGGGTCTGAATAGGGCTGTGGTTGCACTGTCTAGTTTTCTGACACAGACCATCACCAGCACACACAGAGCCGAGGAGCTGCTGTGTTTCAGTGTTTGCTGGAGCTCAGTTAAACTCACTCACCTCTTCTCTGTCGGCCTCCTGCGCTCCCTCCTCCTGTGTCAGAGCCGCCAGCTGATTGGCTCTCTGCTCCATCAGACTGATGTACAGGATGGGATTGGACAGAGCCTCGATCACATCTGACACACCGACACAGACGGACGTTACAGCACAAACATCCAAACACATGAATACATGCTGAAGCTCTTTCAGAGTCTTAACAGTGTAGTGAAGCTGTGATTTATCACTGACCCTGTCCGATTTATTTGGCTCTTGTACCTGCAAAAGTGTCTGGGACGTAGTCCTTGACCTCAGTGTAGACGAAGACGGATGGAAGCGTCAGCGTCTGGTTCTTCTCGTTCCTCAGACTGATGTAATGATATCCTGCAGCCGAGAGAGACATGCTTTAATGACCGCGATCTGTCCTCGTGCTCTTTCACAGCGAGAGAAATCAAGCGGATACTTGCCGGGTCGGATGGCACATACTGGGATGATGCGATGGCCGATAAACTTCCCGTTGTCTTCGTACACGGCTATCCTCAATGACGCCAGCGTGGGAAGAACCACCTGAAACACACAAATCAAAATCAAAGTGTCTGATGGAGAACCTGCCTGATGGTTCAGTGCTCGTCACTGCAGACGTACTCTTTTGAAGACCACCGGATCTTCATCCCACACCGGATTGACGGCATTGCTTTGAGACGTCTTGGTCTTAAACGCTTTCCGTTTGGTGTCCACCGGAAGGCCGAACATTTCCACCTCCACGTAAACGCCGACTCTCTTATCCGACAGGAACTGACCGGATATGATCTGAGAAAGACCACAGAAACCTTATTCAACACTGCAGAAGCTCCCAGATATTAGGGATCTAGTGACGCAGTGAAACGATTATCTGGATATCCGGGACTTACTGGCCAAAAAGCAAACATGTATTGAGTCAATCATATATATTAGGGGTGTAATGGTACGTGTATTCGTACCGGACCGTTTCGGTACAGGGCTTTCGGTTCGGTGCACGTGTGTACCGAATGACGGAATGCAATATTTTGTACGCGGAACATAGGTACATTTTCGTGTTTCCAAACGAACATATTAAGTGGTGGAAGTCTTCGCGTTCAGCGCAAATCCCGCCCTGCAGCTGATTCTGACACACTATCTGTTTCTCAATGTCAAGGATACTTCCTTGGTAGGACTGATCCTTCCAAGTCACTTCCTTCAGAGGCTAGGTGAGAGTCCTCTTTAGCATACGGAGAACACGTAAATGGAACAGGCTAGCAAGTGCACGTAATTGCGTCATTATGTCAGTGAAAAGGTCCGTTTGAATAACGCTGTGAATGGTATCATTAAATTACTTTGGACAATTTAACTAGTTATTTAGATACAAATGCCGATGACGCAACCAATTGTTAAATGCCAGGCCCGGTTCAGTTAACCATTTGAATTTGTATAATTTACAATATCAATGCAGTAATTTGTACTGGCATTTAAACGTCAAACTTTACTTATATTTACTACAGTTATAACAAACGTTTGGTAACGTAAATAAAAACCGTTAACACTCCGACTACGTTAATGTTCGGCATTTTTTTATTTTTTAACTAACGTTAGATAGCAAAGCTGCGCGCATAGGATTGTGGGTGATTTGAGAGTGCGAAGAGCGCAAGGATACACATATGCATCCTTTCCTGTGTATGGGATATCCTTCGAACGAAGGACTCAGTCCTTGGTTGAAATTCTGAGGATCCTCGACATTGGAACAGTCCTTCGACGGATGTCGATGACGTAGCATCCTCGAAATACTGGCTTCCGAGGATCCTTCCTTGACATTGAGAAACACCTACTGGATGCGTGCCGCAAGCGTCTCAGCTGCGTGGGGTGTCCGTTTTTAATTCAGCTCCCATGTTAACAGGTTAGAGCTTGCAGACTGCCAGTGTGAGACGCGCATCTCAGGCGCGGCTGGAGCGGCGCGGAAAACGCGTGCATGCTAGAAGTAGAACCGACGCCTATTTTTCACGCGACATGCAAGCGTGTTGGAAGCGTTTCCAGGCAAAATAGAATAGGAAAATATGTTTATATGTCATTTTGTACACAAATACATATTAATTCATGACACTTTGATATTTGAAAGTCTATAGGTTGACAAATTCATATATAAATGTAATTTAAAAAAAAATAATAATAATTATCGATTTCAAATATTGCACCTGTCAAACATAGTCTATTTTGACGTAAATACTGTTGATGGTGTCCTTTAACAGTAGTCTTTATATTTATGCTCCACATGAAGTATAGATATTGTTGTCATGAAGACAAGAGCCTGGTCTGTCGTGGTCTCCCTGTCACCTACAGCAGCAGGCACTGCACGGTTCTGGTGAAGCAGGCCTACAAGCTGGGATTGGAAATGCTGCACTGTAATCATAGATATTTATTTATATTTTTCATTATATTTTATTATATGATATTGGTTTGAGACTGAGAGTATTTTATTTAGTGGAGAACTTAGCAGCAGTATTTTATTTCTTATTCTTTTTTTATTTTATATATATTTTATTAAAAAGTATTTTTAAAAAGTGTATAGTAATAACCTGCAGTTTAATGTTTGCATTTCTTTCCCTTACTGTACCGAAAATAAACCGAACCGTGACTTTAAAACCGAGGTACGTACCCAACCGTGATTTTTGCGTACCGTTACACCCCTAATATATATATATATATATATATATATATATATATATATATATATATACAGTACAGACCAAAAGTTTGGACACATCTTCTCATTCGAAGAGTTTTCTTTATTTTCATGACTATGAAGATTGTAGAGTCACACTGAAGGCATCAAGGGCTATTTGATCAAGAAGGAGAGTGATGATGACCTGGTCTCCACAGTCACCGGACCTGAACCCAATCGAGATGGTTTAGGAGTGAGCTGGACTGCAGATAGAAGGCAAAAGGGCCAACAAGTGCTAAGCATCTCTCGGGGAACTCCTTCAAGACTGTTGAAGACCATTTCAGGTGACTACCTCTTGAAGCTCATCAAGAGAATGCCAAGAGTGTGCAAAGCAGTAATCAAAGCTAAAGAAGAACCTACAATATGACATATTTTCAGTTGTTCCACACTTTTTTGTTATGTATATAATTCCATATATAATTCCACATTTGTTAATTCATAGTTTTGATGCCTTCAGTGTGAATCTACAATTTTCATAGTCATGAAAATAAAGAAAACTCTTTGAATGAGAAGGTGTGTCCAAACTTTTGGTCTGTACTGTATATATAGTTCATTAGTGACTGCCCTCTAGTGGTGTGATCTTCAACAGCATACAGACTCCACCAACTTTTACAAACATTTCTAAAGTGCTAGTGATAGAGAAAAATATGCATGTGTTAATGTAATTTTGACTTGAATCAAATGTTTCTGACACTTTATGATTTGCAGGACTCAATCAATCTCTGGTCAGTCTGAATGACACACTTTCATTATCGACATGATGCTAATAACAAAAACAGACCATAACTGTGAGTTTGCTAACAGGATAGTCACAGCTCAGATATTAGAATAATCTCACTAATCTGCTCTTTTTAGTTTTGCACAGGAGTAATGTTGTGGCATACAGATCCATTATAGCATAAACATATATTCAAATAGCTAGAAATGAAATATGGTAAACAATTGAGAAAAATAAGCTTGAATCCAACAATCAAGAATTTTAATGAGATGTGTTTTTATTACTCAAGTCCGAAACAGCTCCTTTTTCTTTACTTGTAAAACCAAAAGCACCATTTATTAAAGTGCGAACCGAGTGTATTTTGTTTAATGACGTAATTAAATGTTCTCTAGTGATGACAAAACAAAATGGGCCACAAACTTTGACTGATTAAAGCTCTGGATATGATATCCTGATCCAGCTTTTGCAGATGTAAAGTATGGTTCTACATCTCTAGTGAAGACATTGGGACAGCTGTGGATCTGAGCTCGTTCCTCACCTTCACAGACAGCGTGTGTGCTACGATCCCATCCACTGTGTTCTGAGTGAACGGGTCAAACTGT
This sequence comes from Carassius gibelio, assembly GCF_023724105.1. Lineage (NCBI taxonomy): Eukaryota > Metazoa > Chordata > Actinopteri > Cypriniformes > Cyprinidae > Carassius > Carassius gibelio. The sequence continues at coordinate 28,593,751 of NC_068390.1, forward strand.
TTGTCCGTCCGTCTCATGAACTCTGGCTTCAGTCTGTAGCCACATTTCCCGTTGTACTCAAATATCCCCAGATTCAGCTGCATGGGCAGATCTGCCAATCAATCACACAAGACCAAAATCAAGCACATTCGTGCTAATACAGCACCAAACCAATCAATAATTGGGATGGTGCTCTGTGACGTCACTTTACAGAAGAGCAACACCCGTCTATAGAAAAGCTTACATAGTATAAACAAACACATAGTTTAAAGTGGCTTTGGGTTGTCAGGTGAGTGTGACAGTCCAAGCTCAAAGGAGAACAGTCTCTCTCTCACTGCATGTGCTGATGACACTCTTCACATCTGCCTACAGACAGAACGCATTAGAGCTGAAGATACCTATGGTCTGGAAGTTCAGAGCCACCAGCTGACATCCGGCGTTCCAGAAGACTTGAGGCATGTAGTTGGAGGAGTCGACTCGAGTTCCTTTGGGATAAATTCTGCTCAGCTGCAGTTTATTATACCTGCGTGAAGGAGTTAAGTTTCTCTAACAGAGGATGAAAAGAGCTTCACGATTTTACACCTTTGGTTGAACTAAATTTCACTTCATTTGAAAGAATCTTCTATGCATCTGCAAAAGTGCAATAAACACAAAAGATACTCGACGAACTCCACCGGCGCTTCTTTGAGCAGCTCCAGCGCTTTGGTCTCCACAAACGACGACATCTCATAACTTCGATCGATTTCTGTGAGAAACGAATGAGAAAACACAGATCTTAAAGGCCAGCTGCTCTCTGCTGCGTCAAACACATCTCCAGAACAGACTGACTTACTTTTGCACGCCTCGAAGGAGTTGAATTTAACAGGCTGAATGTAGTTGACTAAGTTGGACATCTCCTCTGTGGCGAAGGCTTCATTTACCGTCCCCTACAGACAGCAGAGACACGTGTGACTCCAGCGCCGCACACATCCAGATCCACACTCACAGGAGTAACCACTCAAAACCAAAAGGTCCTCAGTCCTCAGGTTTACAGTGTATAATGTATATTAAACACTACAATATTTTACTGGATAAGCAAGCACTGTCATTATATATACATATACATAAGTTTGTATTTTCAACTAAGCAGGAGACTTGACTTGAGTAAATGAAAGGAACTGTTTCAAAAGTAAGAAAAAAATCCGGAATTAATTAAAATTCTGTATTTATTTAAATCACTGTGAGAACAACAAATCATGAATCCAATATCTCGTATGAAACCAAATGGTGAGATGAGTATTTTTACACCCTGCAATGGAGAGTATTTACTGAGATCTCATGCTGTGCTGCACAGAAAGACCTCTAGATGGCACAGTACACACACACACACACACACACACGCACACACGCACACGCACACACACTCGCACACACACGCATACACACACACACACACACACGCACACGCACACACAAGCACACACTCGCACACACACGCACACACGCATACGCACACACGCACACGCACACACAAGCACACACTCGCACACACACGCACACACGCATACGCACACACACACACGCACGCGCACACACACGCACACACACGCATACACACACACACACACGCACGCACACACACGCGCACACGTTTGTTTTTGTGTAAAGTGGGTTCATCCCATAGGTGTAATGGTTTTTATTCTGTAGAAACTGTATATTCTATGACCCTTCACCAACCCTACACCTAACCCTAACCCTCACAGGAAACTTTGTGCATTTTTACTTTCTCAAAAAAACTCATTCTGTATGATTTATAAGTGTTTTGAAAAATGGGGACATGGGTTATGTCCTCATAAGTCACCCTCTCCTTGTAATACCTGTGTCATACCCATGACATTATACAGAGTTGTGTCCTGATATGATACACACACACACACACACACACACACACACACACACACACACACACACACACACACACACGCACACACTCATACACACACACACACACATGCACACACTCGCACACACACACACACACACACACACACACACACACACTCGCACACACTCGCACATACACACACACACACACACACACACGCACACACACACACACACACACACACACTCGCACACACTCGCACACACTCGCACACACACACACACACACACACACTCGCACACACTCGCACATACACACACACACACACACACTCGCACACACTCGCACATACACACACACACACACACACACACACACACTCGCACACACACACACACACACACACACTGGTTTTTATGTACCAGTGATTTTGTTTATTAAACAAATAATAATGCCTACAAAATGCCTTAAATTAGACAAATATAATTGTGTGGAAGGGATTTTTCTGCTCATCTGAACACACACAAATGTTGCAAGCCAGAATCAATCAAGTACAGAGAGCGTTCACTCACTTCTGACAGTAGTGCATTTAAATAGAGCTGCGTTTCCCAAGAGTAGCCTATAATAAGAAAGCATTTACATTTTTGGAAAAGGCAGCCCAGAACAATGCAGAAAAAAACATTGGCTATATGTTTGATTTATTTCACAATAAACCTTTTGAAATTGTACCTTAGCTTGTGCAGTACATTTATTTAAATTTTAATGTTAAAAGTTCATATTGCTCATGTTCTATTCTGTATTGTTAATATAAATCATACACTCTCCGAATAAAAAAGTTGCATTTTATGCATGCAACATCCTATTACTGGCAGTCCCTTATGGCAATGATGCATGGTAAAGTGAACATACTGTAGTTTAACTCTAGTATTTGTAGATTTCCTCGGTTACTACTAAAGTAAACATAATTTAACCATGGGTAAACAAAAATATTACCTAATAAGTTGCAATTAAGGCATATTGAATGTTAAAATGCATTTCAAATACAAAAGTAGGTATTATTACCCATTGTACACATAATAATTAAATAAATTTCATAATCTAAATGTTCAGTTTAGAAGTATTGTATCTGTATCGATATCGATGATACTGGCCATTAAAAGTATTGGTATTGTATTGAAAACAAAATATGTGGTATCAACCATCCCTACTTGATGCACACATCACATGACAAATATGTGTATTCTGTAATTCTAATTCTAAAGAGTTTTGGTTTGTTTGGTGGATCAGCACCTAGAAAGGACCTCTACATCCCTGAAAGACAGAGGGGACCAAGATAACTAGAGCCCAGATACAGATCCCCTGTAAAGACCTTGTCTCAGAGGAGCACCAGGACAAGACCACAGGAAACAGATGATTCTTTTGCACAGGGGCGGATCTAGAGAAATATTGATGGGGTGGCGAGAAGGGGGCAGGAATTTTTGAGGGGTGGCAACATATGGCAGACATATATATATGTACTGAATTCAGTCACAGTTATTACAGTTTGATGATAAATATATGTCCACACTACAAAAGGACACAGACTATCATTTACAAACTTAATCTCATGCAATCAATGTCTTGCATTTGAAACAGTTCATATAAGGAATAACCATACCCCATAAGCACCACACACTCACTAATGCATACAGTATGCATCCACATGTCATTAAGAGCATTATAAAAGATTCAGTGTTATCAATATGTCAATTTATTATAAGAAACACAAGATTTTAACAGCCATTTCCAGATGGGGAGACTCAACTGATTTTCTTCTGTTTATTGTTAATCATCATCTAACTCAACCAGTCAAGAGCTAGATTTAGCCTTAGATGTTATATGAATATGGTCCTGAAGGATAGGTTTTATTAGCTGACAATAATAATAAATAAATAAACATTATAGGCACAAATACAAATGAACTTTTAGAAATTGTTTTCGAAAAATATGGTGTTATTGTTTTGTCAAGCTTAACTTAAACTTGTGTGATATTCCTTTAAAATAATGCTTTAGAATATCTTTTAAGTATATTTTACTAAGCAAATAGCATAATCTACATATGATTACAGATTATTTTAATAAATATCAAACATTTAATTCAATTGTGCAATATAGCTGACACCTAGATGAACAATTACAGTTGTTTTTATGACTATAGGTCATTCTCCTCAAGTGCGAGCGGTTGCGAGCGCGGACGGGGGAATGGAGGAAGTTTTTTTTTTTTTTTTTTGGAGCGACTGGGATGGTGCCCCCTTCAGGGAGTTGGTGCCCTAGACAGATTGAGTCAGTTCGGGAGTTCAGAGCGGGATTGCAAATCATTGAGTCAGTTATGGGGATCGCAAATCATTTGAGTCAGTTCGGGAGTTCGGAGCGGGTTCGCGAATCATTTGAGTCAGTTTGGGGATCACAAATCATTTGAATCAGTTCGGGAGTTCGGAGCGGCTTCGCGGATCATTTGAATTAATTCGAGAGTTCGAAGCGGATTCGTGAATCATTTGAATCAATTCGAGAGTTCGAAGCGGATTCGCGAATCATTTGAATCAATTCGAGAGTTCGAAAAGAATTCGCGAGTCATTTGAGTCAGTTTGGGGATCGCGAATCATTGGAGTCAATTCAAGAGTTCGAAGCGGATTCGCGAATCATTTGAATCAATTCGAGAGTTCGAAAAGGATTCGCGAGTCATTTGAGTCAGTTTGGGGATCGCGAATCATTGGAGTCAATTCAAGAATTCGAAGCAGATTCGCGAATCATTTGAATCAATTCGAGAGTTCGCAGCGGATTCGCGAATCATTTGAATCAATGTGAGAGTTCGAAGCGGATTCGCGAATCATTTGAGTCAGTTTGGGGATCGTGAATCATTTGAATCAGATCGGGAGTTCGGAGCGGGATCACGAATCACGAAAGATTCGCGCTCGTAAATTTTAAAATTGGCCATAACCTTTAATTCGTTGTTGCCAAGTTGGGTGGCAGCAGGGGTGGCAAGGCTTTCTTTTACGGGTGGCATTTGCCACCCTATGCCACCCCGGTAGATCCGCCCCTGCTTCTGCACAATCTGACTTTGCTGCAGCCTGGAATTGAACTACTGGTTTCGTCTGGTCAGAGGAGAACTGACCCCCAACTGAGCCTGGTTTCTCCCAAGGTTTTTTTCTCCATTCTGTCACCGATGGAGTTTCGGTTCCTTGCCGCTGTCGCCTCTGGCTTGCTTAGTTGGGGTCACTTCATCTACAGCGATATCATTGACTTGATTGCAAATAAATGCACAGACACTATTTAACTGAACAGAGATGACATCACTGAATTCAATGATGAACTGCCTTTAACTATCATTTTGCATTATTGACACACTGTTTTTCTAATGAATGTTGTTCAGCTGCTTTTTTACAATCTGTATTGTTACAAGCATTTATAAATAAAGGTGACTTGACTTTCAAGTTTGAACAACGTTAGGTAGAGTAAATTGACAACTACAAGTAGTTTTGTATCTCAGGTCCCAATCGTTGGAATAAACAGCTGTAGACAATCATATATCATGCTTCTCTTGCAGGAAGAAAGACTCTAACCCATGAAAACATTAACTGAGAGCCAATGGAGCACTCGGATGACACACAGCATGTAAACATCACTTCTGTCTTCACTTACCTCATCCATGGACTTCTTACTTTCATCGTTCTCTTCTTCTGCATCACTCTCTGCGTCTGCTTCTCCTGATCAACACACGACATGAACCGACATCACTAACCAGTCTGAGGTGCGCAGATCTTTTTACATGCTTCACGTTCATACACTTACCTTTTTCATCGGCCAGACCTGTGTTATGTGATAGAGACTCTGTCGTTTTATCAATCGACTTCATTCCCTGCAATCTTCTTTCACCTCCATCGCTCCCGTCTGCATGAATGCTGATGTGAATCTCCTGATGTGTCGACCCTTTTACAAAAGACATGTACAGTTTATTACTGAAGACTTAGTGTCTGACCTGACCAACAGAAACCAGAAAAAATAGAGAGTTCATGGTAATGATGGTGGTTGGTCAGCAGGGGTCAGCGAGAGACCATCAGCAGCAGGAGAGAAGCATCTGTAAACTTGACTTCAGTTCACAAACATCAGCTGATGAGGATCCTACAGCATTTACAGACCACAATCTAACAGTTTCATTAGCTGTTGAAAAGGATGATCTCTTAACATACATGTGAAGGATCTCATATCAGAGGCATCCTGAGGATGTTAATGCACCACTGGTCAAAAGCAATAGTGCTTTAGTGTATATATATATATATAAAAAAAAAACACTTAAATGTTCAAAATGTGGCTCAATTGACTCTGATGACTGCAGATTGAGGTGTTTTTGTGTGGTCCGCACCTGCGCTGGGAGACGAGGGCTCACACAAGCTGGACGTGTCGCTGCAGGGGTTGGACGTTTGCTCTAAGAGCTTCTTCTTGGTGCTGCCATCGGCTTTGTGGGAATTCTTCTTATTCTTGATGAGGATCTTGCCCATCAAGTCCACAGGGCTCGGAAGAGGAACACCAGCCTCCAACTGCACACACCAGAAAGATCCAGAGAAACGTGTCACTAACTGGACAGTGATTGTCTCCAAATGACCATTTTATAGGTTACTATTACTATTAATCTTTTTCTTTCTGTAAATACATATGTGCACTATTTGTAAGCAGCCTAGCTGTAACTGCTTTGGCAATACATATTGTGTGTTGTGTGTTGTGTGTGTGTGTGTGTGTGTGTGTGTGTGTGTGTGTGTGTGTATGTGTGTGTGTGTGAGTGTGTGTGTTGATATCTGTTTTTCACTCACGGGGTATTTCTCCAGTGTGTCTGTGAGCAATGCGTCTCCAAATATTGATCGGCAATACTCGGCCATCTTTGCCTGCTGTTTGGGACTGAACACAGTAAGAGCATGAGACAACAAAATGTATTGTTAGAGGTTTAGAACAAACCCTGGGCAGAATGTTAGAAAAACATCTCCACACAGACAGACACAGGTACGAAGTAAATGTTAACCGTAACAACATCCTGTGACTAAAGCTCTAATACTTAATCATTAATCATTTTTTATGCTGCTCCAAGAAAAACAAGTGAAAAGGAGCTTTGACACTTACGAGTCCACGTGATTCTCGAAGGACAGGATGACAGGGAACGGAGATGTCTTGAAGGCGCTCTCTGCGATGGCCTCAATCACCTCCTGAAAAGCCATCCATTAGTTTACATTCATGGAAATTACACCACAACTGAGCGACAGAATTTTACAAATTAGGTGTGCACAAACTAAATTGTCCAACGAAATCCGCTAACCCTAAAAATGTATTCTAATCCATTCAAATATGTTTTTCAATAACGTATGTGCCTCCTTCATTACATTTTCTCATAATCCTTCATGTTCCTCCTTATAATTCCTTAAACTCATGCCGTCTTTATTTTCTACAAAATCTCACCGCTGTTTCTCTGTTTCTCCACATCGCTGTCGAAACCATCTCACCCAGCTCAAACCCCTCGGACTGCAGAGTCCATACCTATCAAGGGATATAAATGCATTTTCTGTGGCACGCTGTCAATTTACCTTGAAGGAGATCTCTGAGGTCATGGTGAAGCCGTGTGTGATGAACGGCTCCTCGTCTGCGGTGCGGCCCTTCCAGCAGTCCAGCTCTATACAGCGACAGCCGGACAGCAGAACCTGCCGGTACATCTCCACAGACGAGTTTCCAGCCAGCTGACCCGCTGCAGAAAAATAACACACTGGACATCAAGAGGAGACTCGATAACAAACCTCTCACTCGTATCTAATGTACCATTTTTGCTGATGCGGAGTCATATTATTTGCCAAGTATGGTAATCCATACTCGGAAATGGTGCTCAGCATTTAACCCCTCCAAGTGCACACACACAGCTACTGGGGGTTCAGTGGCTTGCTCAAGGGCACTTCAGTCATGGGTATTAGGGAGGTAAAGAGCACTGTTCATTCACTCCCCCCCACCTACAACTCCTGCCAACACCGAGACTCAAACCTTCAACCGTTGGGTTAAAAGTCCAACGCTCTAACCATTAGGCCACAGCTGCCCTAAGACCTGTCTGATCTGATGAAGTTTGATCATTCAAATAGTGTTTCTCTTTCTTGTATATACTGTACACCATTTCACCTCCAATAATAATGAACCTCAGCTGAGAGCAAATTCAATGCAAAGACTTTAATCAGAGTGGAGAATGGTTTATGTTACAGAAATCACATATATTTTGATCTTTTGAGTGATTATGTTTTCTCTGTGTGATTGAGATAACTGGCAGAACTTCATCTAAATTTATCTACAAATGCATTGGTGAGACATCTTGAGTCTTATTGTAAAATTAAGTATACTGATTGGAAGTGCTTAAACTGAGTCTAAGTGAAGTACAGCCAATTAGCTCAAAAACTAACATTAATATCACAATTCTACCACATGAGTGCAAATAATAACTACATAAGTGCAAAAAAAATTGCAGGGAGGTTTTTGTCCCTTCATCCTCATTCGTATGGTTAATTCTAAGTGCATTAGAATCTGAAACCACATTGACACTGGATCATCTGTTCAGGCCACAAACGATCAACACTGAGGACTCATTTGTGCATTTGTGAGAATACCACAAACATTAGTTCATGTTCAAAGGCTAAACATGGCCTCGAAGAGTAACTAGCTCTGATTGGCTGACCTGTGAGGTAGGTGTTGTGCGATGCGTCTGATTGGCTGACCTGTGAGGTAGGTGTTGTGCGATGCGTCTGATTGGCTGACCTGTGAGGTAGGTGTTGTGCGATGCGTCTGATTGGCTGACCTGTGAGGTAGGTGTTGTGCGATGCGTCTGATTGGCTGACCTGTGAGGTAGGTGTTGTGCGATGCGTCTGATTGGCTGACCTGTGAGGTAGGTGTTGTGCGATGCGTCTGATTGGCTGACCTGTGAGGTAGGTGTTGTGTGAGGAGTTGATGAAGTAATGCGAGAGTGGCAGCGTCATGTCTTCACTCTGGTCCAGCTTCTCTGGAGGAATGATACTGTTCTCTTCTCCGCTCAGATATCTGCCGAAGCCCTCCACCGAGATCTGCCCTGCACCACAAAACAACAATATCAACAATCCTGTGCATGTTAGCAAACTTTAGACTGTACTCCCTTATGAAACTAAAATATATTGCAGTATATTGGAAAATATAATGTAATAAACTAGGCATATATTCTTATATGGGAGTTAATATTTATTTTTTACAATGTATTACAATATATTGAAAGCAGCAATCATTTGTATATTTTGCAATATATTATATAATATATGTATCATCAATATATTATTAAATGTATTCAAATATATTAGAAAATAAAAAGGGAAAATAATATATTAAAATATATCACAATATATTTTAAGAAATATATTGGTAAACATATTTTCCTTTCGTAAGGGCTGGACAGACCTTCAGACCAGTGGATGGTTCCCTTCTTTAAATACTCTATGTCAGCAGTGCTCAGCCCTGCTCCTGGATATCTACCTTCCCACAAGTTCTAGCACCATAACTAGAACCATCTACTGAAGGCTTTCAGGAACACTTGGATCAATACAGGTACAGCAGATCTACAGGAACAGGAATGAGCACCTCTAATCTACTTATAATTATTTTAAGAAAGAATGCAACTGCAACCACAAACTATCACAAGCATTTCCTTGTTAATATGAAATCATCACATGAGTTCAGCAGAAGTGACAGCTCAAACTGTTGGAATGTCAGCCAGTCGCTTTTCATTCCAGTCCATTTTCTTTGGGCTCCTTGGCTCTCAGGTGGAGTCTAGCACATCTAACATCCCCACCGTCCCTCTGGCCACTTTATG
>NC_068390.1:28608481-28670981 GCF_023724105.1 Carassius gibelio
GAAGGCTGAAAGTCATTTAGACTCGCAGTAGCACTGAGTTTGTGAAGAAAAGCTGGTTTTCATTTTCATTTCAGTGTCAGAACCAACAGATGTGAGCTAGAATGACCAACACAATGGCTTACACATGCTGCATCATTATAGAGTGAAAAGCCTCACATTCACTGGTCCAGGCATTTTATTTTGTTGTTTTACAAAACCTCTGCTGGCAAACCTCTGTTTATGTGAAATAAGAAACATGTATGTTGTAAAGTGTATTCATGACATTATGACATAAACCCATCTCTTTCTTAGAGGAACAGGAAACACTCACATTTTCTCCAGACAGGATTCTCTGGATAAATTCTGTGCCAGCAGGTTTGATGCCAAGCTAAAAAGCTCCTCAGCCCACTCCTAAACACACAAAAAAACATACATCACAACGTTATCAAGTCTGGTCAAAGTTTAGTGCTTGAAGAGACTCGTTACAAAAGACAATCAGCAGCCGAATGCAGGAAAGGGTTCACTGATGTATGTGAACGGACAAAGACCATCATAAATATATTCCATTAGCTTTAGTGTTTTCTTTCAGTGGTGTTTGTGGCTCTGATAAAGTGAATCAGATGATGCCAGTGGTCATATATAAACAATATAAACTATTTTCTGAAATTCCTTTAAGGAGTGTAATTGAAAGCTAGACACTGAAGGTTTGATAGTTGTGTGTTTAGAGAGCATAAACACGAGGGTTTTGCAGCCTGTATGCAATATTACAAACCACATAGTTTAATTTCATATCTAGTGTGTTTCTCTTCTCAACACAGTGTCTGTTTCTAAGCGTCAGAGCAGATTTTACCTTGGCCACCTCTTCGCTGAAGGCCGTAAAGTTCAGGTAGGTGATATTGACCATGTCCGCACCACTGACCACTGTGAGTGTCCTGTCCTCCAGCTTCCCCTCCAGAGTCCCCACATCCAGGAGCTCTCGCAGCTTGGCCTCCTGGAGAAAACAAAGCAAATGCATCATGCAAACAATTGAAAACGGTTGTCAAAAGGTGCTGAGGAAACGATACTATACGATAAATCTGTGAAAGGGTCTGATGTGGCACTGGATTGGACGCTGATTGGTCAGTCCAGTGTTTCAGTGATCCTTCTTCTAGTTCAACGTGATGAACTTGTTCTTCCAGACAGACCAACACAACAAACGTTCACTAACTGAACCAATCAAACAAAGACAAACACTGCAAAACAATCTGTACTCCTCAGTCCATCACATCTCACTTTACTGCACCATTACTGCAGCCACCACAAGAACAGAACATAACAGAACTAGAACTGATCTGAATAACGACACTATCATCTTGTGTAGAGCTAATTAATGCATAATTTGAATTTTTCACTTATTTGATTTGACCATTGTATTTGTAGACAGAGATTCAGACTGCATCTGCGTTTTGATGCAGGTCAGACTCACATTTGCATGGAATAAAAATTCATCTCAGAGCTGGACTGCAAAGCCCTGTCCTGCAGCGTCTGACAGACAGTAAAAATGAGCTGGACAGCATATGCGGTCACACACATAATCAATAAATGGAAAGTGCTGATATCAACGACTATCAATCACTCAGACTGACATGCATCACAGGCTGGAAAATCCCTGCCACTTTGTCAGAGCACTGTTAACGTAATCCTGAACTGGTATTATTAAGGGTTAGAGTGCTGTTATAAAGGTAAAGGGAGAGGTGTTGCAACAATTTATAGTAATATTTTCAGTATTTCTCAGAGCTCTCAGATTTTCCTCATGATCGGACCGGTGACTGGCCAGTCTGTCTGCCGATTCCAAGCAGGTCCGTTTTGACTCAATAATGACTCAACAGTAGGCCATTACAATAAGCAGTCACATGACAAACATTGAACATTATTGTCAAAATTGTTACCTTACAAACGTGCTAACCCTTCTTTTTACAAAGGCTTGTTAATAAGGCTTCATAGTACAATATATATATATATATATATGAGAGGTGTATCTCAATAAATTAGAATGTCGTGGAAAAGTTCATTTAGTTCAGTAGTCAAATTGTGAAACTTATAGTCTGTGTGTCCGTGCATCCACGCAGGTTAAAAGGAACACTGGTTCAGTGGAAGGAAAAAGTGTGGAAGAAAGAGATGCACAACCAACTGAGAGAACCACAACATTAATAGGATTCTCAAGCAAAATAGATTCAAGAATTTGAGTGATCTTTGCAAGGAATGGACTGAGGCTGGGGTCAAAGCATATAGACGTGTCAAGGAATTTGGCTACAGTTGTTGTATTCCTCTTTTTAAGCCACTCCTGAACCACAGACAACGCCAGAGACATCTCACCTGGGCTAAAGGAGAAGAACTGGACTGTTGCCCAGTGGTCCAAAGTCCTCTTTTCAGATGAGAGCAAGTTTTGTATTTAATTTGGAAATAAAGGTCCAAGAGTCTGGAGGAAGGGTGCAATGTCATGGCAATGGCATGGCTGTTGTTGGTCCATTGTGTTTTTTGAAAACCAAAGTCACTGCACCCATTCACCAAGACATTTTTGAGCACTTCATGCTTGCTTCTGCTGACCAGAATTTTGAAGATGCTGATTTTGCTATTTGATAATACCTAGAATATCAAAATCAACTGCGGGCGGCAGATCCTTTTCCTATTTGGCGCCTAAACTCTGGAATAACCTACCTAACATTGTTCGGGAGGCAGACACACTCTTGCAGTTTAAATCTAGATTAAAGACCCATCTCTTTAACCTGGCATACACATAACATACTAATATGCTTTTAATATCCAAATCCGTTAAAGGATTTTTAGGCTGCATTAATTAGGTAAACCGGAACCGGAAACACTTCACATAACACCTGATGTACTTGCTACATTATTAGAAGAATGGCATCTACGCTAATATTTGTCTGTTTCTCTCTTATTCCGAGGTCACCGTAGCCACCAGATCCAGTCTGTGTCCAGATCAGAGGGTCACTGCAATCACCCGGATCCAGTACGTATCCAGACCAGATGGTGGATCAGCTCCTAGAAAGGACCTCTACATCCCTGAAAGACAGCGGAGACCAGGACAACTAGAGCCCAGATACAGATCCCCTGTAAAGACCTTGTCTCAGAGGAGCACCAGGACAAGACCACAGGAAACAGATGATTCTTCTGCACAATCTGACTTTGCTGCAGTCTGGAATTGAACTACTGGTTTCGTCTGGTCAGAGGAGAACTGACCCCAACTGAGCCTGGTTTCTCCCAAGGTTTTTTTCTCCATTCTGTCACCTAGAAAATACAAAAAACGTCCAAACCAAGTTAAGATTAAAAATTTAATTGAGGTTCAACAAATAAAAAACAGATGCAATATGGATAAACAACTGATAAAGCTTGGCTTATTGAATATCAGATCCCTTTCTATGAAAACACTTTTTGTATATAATATGATAACTGATCAATATATAGTGATGATTACATTATTTTAAATGAGTCCACCCCCCAAGATTACTGTTATAAACACGAGCCACGTCTAAAAGGCAAAGGGGGAGGAGTTGCTTCAATTTATAACAACGTTTTCAGGATTTCTCAGAGGGCAGGCTTCAAGTATAACTCGTTTGAGTATAACTGGTTTGAAGTAATGGTGCTTCATATAACATTATCCAGAGAAACCAATGTTAATGATAAATCCCCTGTTATGTTTGTACTGGCTACTGTATACAGGCCACCAGGGCACCATACAGACTTTATTAAAGAGTTTGGTGATTTTACATCCGAGTTAGTTCTGGCTGCAGATAAAGTTTTAATAGTTGGTGATTTTAATATCCATGTCGATAATGAAAAAGATACATTGGGATCAGCATTTATTGACATTCTAAACTCTATTGGTGTTAGACAACATGTTTCAGGACCTACTCATTGTCGAAATCATACTCTAGATTTAATACTGTCACATGGAATTGATGTTGATAGTGTTGAAATTATTCAGCCAAGTGATGATATCTCAGATCATTATTTAGTTCTGTGCAAACTTCATATAGACAAAATTGTAAATTCTAGTTCTTGTTACAAGTATCGAAGAACCATCACTTCTACCACAAAAGACTGCTTTTTAAGCTATCTTCCTGATGTATCCAAATTCCTTAGCATATCCAAAACCTCAGAACAACTTGATGATGTAACAGAAACTATGGACTCTCTCTTTTCTAGCACTTTAAATACAGTTGCTCCTTTACGCTTAAGGAAGGTTAAGGAAAACAGTTTGACACCATGGTATAATGAGCATACTCACACCCTAAAGAGAGCAGCCACGATATATTTTTATATATCCCTATTGTATAATCTTGCTTATTACTCATAAAGCCCAGAATGGTTACTTTTCCTATTTAGCATCCAAACTCTGGAACAATCTACCAAGAAATATGGAAATAATATAGAAATAAAGGTGATTTGATTTTGTTTTTGACTAAGCACGCCTCCTTCATAACCATCAGAATGTAGTAACATGCTCCATGCTGACGTCACCAATCCCTTATTTTTCATCCAACTGTCATATAGAGACACTTTTACCAGCCAATCAATCAAAATCAACGCACTAAATCCCAGTCTAGATGAATAGGCTTCCTCATTCAAACGAGTCATATTACAGAAGTAAAATGACCTGCAAACATGTTTCATGACATCATGACTTCATTTGCACATAGGACTGAATTACAGCACTGGTGCATTGTGGGGCTTCTGGAAGACTGGCCTTAAAGTTCTGTTTCCGTGGTGATTGAGGCTTGAAGCCTGGCAGGGGCCCGATGTCTCAGAGCCAGGATCCTGGGTGTGTGTGTGTGTGTGTGTGTATGTGTGTGTGTGTGTGTGTGTATGTTGAAAGCATGAAAAGAAATGCATTTACAACAAAGAACTTGCAATTAACAGCTCTTCTCTGAGAGAAACAAATGATCCCCGCAGCTCAAATCAAGCATGTTGAATGATTTTCACCATCTGACATGGATTGTGGATATTTTTTCATGTTTCTTAACCCTTCAACATCTTCCACAGAAAGAGCATCTATTATCCTATATTAGTTTGCCTTGTTTGAGTTTTGTAATCATTATCAAGCATCTGATCCCATTTATTTGAGCCCATTAAGATCCAAATAAAGAGAGAAAAACAAATGAATTGGTTATGCAAAGGCCAAGGCTGACTGTGTGACATCAACGGGCTTGCTTGACAGACTGTAGGATTTTGATTTAAGGACTAAGTGACAAAGATATGTGTGGTTCATGTAAAGCAGATTCCTGACCCTGATCCTGTAAGAATTCCTTAAATGTACATTTACTGGTATTTAATTAATTACAAGTACAAAAAAAAAAAACTTAAAAATAAAGTCAGTAACACAGATATAAAAGCCCTTCATCACTGAGTCGTGGTGGTGGAGGTAGGCAGATGTAAGCAGTCTCTGGTCCGTTCAGTCATACTTCCTGCTGCCCACCATCCATCACCACACACACACACTCATTCCTGCTGCTCCAAAGGTCAGCTCTTTATTGGTCGACTGTCAGTCAACGCTTCACTGACCAGGAGGATTCCACAGACTCGCTTAATGACCGCTCGCTTCAATCCTCAATTAGACGGTTTAATTAACCAGAAAGAGGCCTGTCAGAAATGACAGCTCAGTGTTTGAAGTGTGCAAGCTAAGCTACGGCTAGCATGCTCAAGTCTCTATAATAAAGAGCAGTATGAACCGCCCTTGGTTCACTTAAATGGTTGGACTCTTGACAAGTTCAAAACACAATAAAATGTAGAAAATCAGGAAATAGTTTCTGCATTCACAGAGCATTTTAAAAAGCAATGATATGAAAAACATTCAGGAAATAGCTTCCATAATACCATCCGTAATGCTATTACATTATGCAAATACTGTATGTAAGCACATATGGAGAGTTCAGGAGTCTTAGTATATTCTGATCTGTAGATGTGTCTGGCATTCTGTGGGTTTTTCATCTGTTTTCTGGTGAAAATGGTGCATCTTTTGAGTCAGCACTTGCTCCTCAACAACACACATGATCTGAGTAATCCTTCATTCTGAGGAGCTCAAACACACACTCAGTGATAACAGTTTAACACTTAGTCTAACACCAATGCTGGACTCAGAGTCTTATAGGCATGTCACCTGCCCAAGCTCAACTCATCAAGCCTGACATAAAATCCTTAATTTCTTATTCAGCACAATGTGAGCAGCCTGAGTTGATATAATGCGAGCCCAGTGTCTGTGTCTCTGTATCAGAGCAAAC
Source organism: Carassius gibelio (assembly GCF_023724105.1). Lineage (NCBI taxonomy): Eukaryota > Metazoa > Chordata > Actinopteri > Cypriniformes > Cyprinidae > Carassius > Carassius gibelio. The sequence goes on from NC_068390.1 coordinate 28,614,739, forward strand.
CTTTCCGGGAGGTTCTTCCTCACTGCAGCATTTCAAAGCAGAATGAACTGACTGTGAGGAGAGATGCATGAATTGATTTACAGTCAGTTAATAGCAGCACATGCACATTCATTCACTTGAGATTAAAAATGACATGAGAAAGGAAGTCTTGTTTTTTGAGAAATGAAGTAAGATTATGCTTAAAGAAGAAGAAATACCTGAAGTTGACATACAAGGACATGTTTCCTCGTTCTCACAGCCAATTAAACATTCAGACTGTTTAGTGAAGAATACAGATGTGTGCTTGATGCTGCTGCTGTTTTATGAGCTGACTTTCCCCTCAGTAAACAATAAAGCTTGTCTGTCTCTAACACCCCGCTGAAAATGAACTGCACTGGTTTTACAAGCTGGCTGTACACCATTAACATCGTATTCATGGAACAGAAATATTAACAGCCACAAGCGTCACAATGATGGGAGTTCAGCTTTTTATAATTCGGCTGATGGCAGGAACATCATTTAATGCATCGACTGCATGTCCACACAAATGTGAGACGTGTCGCAGACTCTTGATCGATTGAGCATTAGGAATTATTCTGGACACAGCTGAAGTTTGCACAATACTCTCCAACAACACGCTAAAACAGGAAACACGCACACGGGCTGAACATTTATCACAACACTGCATAAATCACATTAACTTTTTGAGATATTGAATACAGCAGAAAATAGAGATATTTCATTGCAATGCATTTTGAACACATTCAGTCAAAAGTTAAGTACATATAAATCTGCATTAGTTATGTATTATATGGCTTAACATGAGATTGATGTTCAATGTTCTGCCCATGTTTACTAAGTCAGAGCTCACAGACAATACAGTTCTTAGGATCTCAACACTAAGACAATAGCCACACACAAAGTCACAAACTTGATTCGTTGTCAGCCTTACATTTCAAAAGCAATCCTGGCAAAATGTGAAGTGCCCTCAGTTCATCCCACAATGCTCTTATTGAGGAGTCTCATGACAACGAGTCTTTAAACAGCTCAAAGTGTTCACAAGAAGATTTCCCTCTGATAGATGCTGTCTGGAATAACAACAACAGAAACTCAGCATTTTCATCACTACATCTGTACCAACACACATTATGACATTATTATGCATATGCAAAAACACTGAAAACAATTGTATGATTAAAAACACTTTTCCACTAAAATGTTTTGTCTTCATCTCATCAGAAATTTCGATTTTGGCACGCTCAGCAGCAGCTGAGCACTGAAGGCTCTAATCTGCAGTAAAATCACTGCCTCTCATGAAACACCAGGACTGTACTGTAGCATCTGTAAACATTTTTCCATCTCAAAAATATATCTAAATTACGGCCTATGCTCTCAATGTCAAATGCAGAAATGTTAATCCATGCATTTATGACTTCAAGGTTAGATTATTGTAATGCTTTATTGGGTGGTTGTTCTGCACGCTTAGTAAACAAACTACAGCTAGTCCAAAATGCAGCAGCAAGAGTTCTTACTAGAACCAGGAAGTATATGACCATATTAGCCCGGTCCTGTCCACACTGCACTGGCTCCCTATCAAACATCGTATAGATTTTAAAATATTGCTTATTACTTATAAAGCCCTGAATGGTTTAGCACCTCAGTATTTGAATGAGCTCTTTTACATTATAATCCTCTACGTCCGCTACGTTCTCAAAACTCAGGCAATTTGATAATACCTAGAATATCAAAATCAACTGCGGGCTGATCATTAGGCTGCATTAATTAGGTCAACTGGAACCGGGAACACTTCCCATAACCCATTCCTCCCAAAGTTTTTCCTCCATATCTGTCACCGATGGAGATTTGCTTCCTTGTTGCTGTTGTCTTTGGCTTTTTTAGTTGGGGACACTTGACTGATTGCACAGACACTACTGAAGAGAGCTGAACTGGATGATGACATCACTGAATCATCAAAGAACTGACTTTAGCTGGAAAATGACTCTTTGTTATGGTCTTCTTGCATCATTAACAAACTACTTTCCTGTTTGACACCATATTGACACAACCAGTATTGTATAAAACCCTATAGAAATAAAGGTGACTTGAACTGACTATATAAATAAAGAGTTATATTTCCAGACAATGACATGATTAAGTCCCTGCCCACACGAACGTGGTTATTTTTGTTTGGGCCATTCGACCACACGCAAGCGCAGCACCAGGTTTGAATTGGCCAACATTACTTTACGGTTGAGATTTTATCGCCACCTGTTGGCTTGGCATACTCTTGACAGTACTTCATAGCATGCTTTTGCAGTTTCATATGAACAGAGATTTTTTTTAAAACAGAAGAAGGAAAAACCCAGATATGTGTGGACATGGCCTTATACAGACTTCTCTTACACCTGCCTGAAGCAGACATGTACTGTTGCATTACTGTCATATTTCCTGTGGCACATGCCTGTGTGCTGGGTCAATAAAAATGAACTTTTTTGTGTGCTTTAGGATGCATTTGTGAAACTTCATCAGACAACAACAACGACAAACAAATGAGGCTCTGTTTCGCTGCTCCATTTCCAACAAAAACAACAATCTGTCCAAGACGGAAACATGAATCACTGCTAGGAACCAGAAGGCACCTGTTGCCAGATGGAAAGACGCAGAGCAAAAGAAGATCAATGTTCCGGTCCCCTGTGGCAGATTAGTGCCTCAGCAATGGCTCGGCTCCCGTTGTGCTTTGTGTTAGAAAGGGACCCAGAATGAAAGAGGCTGGGAAAAGTCTGCAGTAAACCTGACTAACGCCGACCAGACCTTTAGAAATACAGCAGGGCCTTAAGCTTAGCATGGTAGCCATGGTAGCAGTAGCATGACATCACTGCACCTTTACACCGCGCCATTTACTGCCCCTTGCCTAACAACCACATTGGTAGTGTAAACAAAAGGTTTCAAAGCAACAAACAAGGGTCTGTACTGAGAAGCCGTCTTACATTTACATGTACATCGATTCATTCAGCTTCCAGAAAAATACAACACGACTGCATTTTACACATTACACAAAATGACCTCAGTGGAAAAAACTTTGCCACTTAACAGAGGATTTGAATTAAAATTAATGAATTATCAAAATAAAAAATGGGCAAACAGTAAATTCAATTTGCAAATAATTAAATGTTTTGTGAACCCCTCCCCTAACCCACCCAAATAACATGATTGCTATAGTAGATCCAATAAACACAGATAAATGAAATAAACTTAAAATGAAAAGAAAAAGAAAGCACAAGTTATGACAGAATAAATTCTTTACATTCTTAAACTTTGTCTCACCAAAAGGTCTTTACTCAGAATCCTCAAGAAATGCCAAAAATGTACCCCACCTTCTCTTGTGAAGCAAGTAAACTGTACAACCCATTCTTGGAAAGATGGTGAACCTGCTGATCATAACAGTCAGTTCTCACTAACTCCGTACTCTATAGACCGTCCCCTCATTAATATTTGTCTCCCTATCATAATACTTTATGAATCCACTTGAATCCACTCTCAACCTCAGCAGTTAATTAAAGAGCGTCTCCTAAGACAGAAATACTTGGACAAAATGAAAAGCAGCATCCTGACACATCTTGAATATAGTGGCATAAATGAGTCGAATCCATTCAATCTGGATTGTGGAGCTCAGTATCTCCGGAAGATGAGATGAATGAAGATGACTGACCTCCTGCCTCCTAACACAGAGAGAATCTCTGGAATCAAATACAAACAGGTTTTAACAAATAAGCTCTACATCACTGATTAAAAATCAATCGACTGAAATATAAATATAATGTTCATCAGCATAAGACCGTGGGATTCATCCAAACTTGCCTGGAGGACAGCGTCCAAGTGAAAAATAGCATTGTTTGTTTGGGCACTCACTTTTTTTTATATTTATTTTTATAAATGTTTGTTATACTCATTAAAGCGTTCTCTTCCTTCACTAATCGAAGCTGCCATCTCTCATCCTCGTGGTTCATAAAGGTTCACGTGCTCCAGCATAACCTATTTCTGTGCAAAATGACAATCTTAGACAAAATTAGTTTCTCTAATTTCTTAAAAGAATAAACGTGACACCGGCTTCAGAGCAAACGTAAAACATGCATAAAAGACATCTGAGTGTTCAAGCTCTTTCTTTTAAAGCTGGTTATGAAATGCTAACATGTTGAGGCTATTGAAGAAAGAGCCCCAGCTAAAGCAGCAGAGCATTATTCACCAGCGCTCTGTAGAGGAGATGTGCCCATTCAGGGTGAACTACTACAAGCTGACTTCGGTTTCTACATCAACTACATTAAATCCATAAACTACACAAGAAAACCGGTCATCACCAGCCCACCTGCTGAGAGAAGGTGTGGAGACCAGCTGTGGTCATAATTACACAGACTTCCTCTTTCAGGGTTAGGAGGCTTCTACAATTTCATCGCCACAAACAAGTGTAATTTGATGAGGGCTTTAGGGAATCTAACGAACAAACCCGAACAGGGTCCTACTGTATACAGAGGAATGCAGGACAGATCTGCTGCTGGATAAAGGCTTTTGTCCGGGCTCTCTGGTGTCCAGGCAGATCGTCTGACTGTGAGAACCCAGATAAAAAGAGCTGGACTCTGAGCCTTCTGTCTCAAACAGATTATGTGCAATTAAATTGATTGACTGCCTGGAGAAAGTGAGGTATCCACGTTAAGGCCATCAGTAGATCAGTAGCTTTCAGGCCTCTCAGCATTCACATAAGCCAGTTCTTACAATAATGAAACACACTGCTTTACTTTTCTCTCAACAGCTTTCTATGTCATGACTTGATTATAATACATTATATCATCAAAACACGTTAATTATGCACGGCGAACGCAGTTAAAATGGTTTTGCCATTTATGTGCTCTTAAAGCATAATTTCTAAAAAATGAGTGGAAAAAGAAAATGATCAGGGGCACAAAGCAGGAAGCAACATAAAGAAGAAGAGCAGGAAAAATATCAATATACAGGAGAAAATCAAAAGTTAACTGCTGTGTATTAGCCTGTGATGTTTATGTAGTATTTTGAAATAGCCTTTTTAGAACTGCTTCTGAACAAACCAAAAACATTCATGTAATTCAGTTGTGTACTCAAAGTTTACTACTGTTATACTTAAAAGTATACTTTTATATACTAGAAAGTGGACCAATGTAGTCCCAAGGAGCATTGAAATAGTGCTCTTACAAGTATACTACTAGTGCACTGATATATTGATATATTTACTACATAACGCATTCTCCAAATATTCTCGCACACACATACACCCACACACGCACACACGCACACACACACACACACACACACACACACACACACACACACACACACACACACACGCACGCACACACACACACACACACACACACACACACACACACACACACACACGCACACACATACACCCACACACACATGCACACACACACACACACACACACACACACACACACACACACACACACACACACAACAACAACAACTATGAGAACATTATTTCCCTCCATGTTTTTTCCCTGACATGAATTTGGATGATTAATCTGAGCGCCCACAGCTGCTGTTTTCTCATAAGGGCAAAAAGCTTGATCAAATTAGTGTGACATGAGAGAGAGGGCATATACTAATTAACCTACATTACCTGGCCAATGCACTGGATTCCCCTGACAAACTAAAAGTACTATGGTATTACAATGTTTCTTACAGAAAGTGTCTAGTTTAGTTAACGCTCATCTTACGGCAGGGTTCTCCTGATATCATCATATTCTGGTGGCTGTTTTACATTCAGGTCAGGTGACTTAATGAGTCATGATGTGAATGGACAGCACCACAGGACTGAAAACCAAGACATAAACATAAAATCAAAACTGCCCACGTGGGTTAATATACACTTGAGTGAATTCTGTTCTCTGAGCATGTGATTTTATGGGACAACCGGACATGATGTGATGTTTGGAAGAGAGCTGGAGCATTTAAACCGTGTTCAAACGCTCATCATTCTGCTGATCTACAAATGAGTCACTTGGAGCCGAATCTCCTGTGAGTGTTCGAAGACCTGCATGAGTGTTCATACACACTGTATGTATAAATGCTTTCATTCAGACGATGTGAAGCACACACACGTCTCTCTTTCCAGACATCAATCTTAGACCCTGCTGGAAGGCCACTATCATGACATGGGAAACAGCATTTTTCCATATTCTGAGCAGTGACTGTTGAAGTGACCGATGCCACCACTGCTATGTGAACAGGACAATAGCATCAGTCGGACGAGTCGACGCACATTGAGCTCACTCACATCCGCTCAGCAGCTCTCGTGATGCTCTTCATCATGACACTTCACAATGACACCATTCTCACATCAGCACTCATGAATTCTGGGAACCTGAAACCATCAGCTCTTTCTCTGTCCAGCTGCTGCAGGATTCTGAATGCTCTCTTGAAAAGCAAATGTTTTGGTCACCTAAGACAATTTATCTGGAAAACTATTTTCTAACTAATTTCTAATTTTCTTTTTCATACACACATACAAGATCTCCGGCTTTCTTTCGTTATTTGTGAAACATGAAATCTTACTGGCATATCCGGTGAAAAGCAGCTTTGCTTTTTGACAGCATATTCCTCTCTGGAAAACTCTATATTTATAACCATACAGTATTTGCGCCAGAAATGACAGAAAGAAGTCTGTTCAGTTTCATCTCGTGGAGCATTTGCACAAACACAAGCTCAGCTCTTCATTGAAAGAACAAATGATCAACACAGAAACACATTTAAATGCTGTATTACCTTTGGCGTCTTGGCAAACCTCCCATTTCTCGTATCCTTGATGAGTGAGACATCTAACAGGTCGGTCTCCTGCAATCACAAATGACTTATGAATATTATGAGAACAGTGTGTTTAAACTTGTGTCCACAGCACAGTTACAAAAGACAATAATGTAATAAAACTAAATGAATATATAATCGTGACATATGATTGGAAACAGGTCACTTCTTGCTCTTTTTAAATAAAAGACTTTGACGTTGTGTTCTTAAAGCTGCAGCGTACTGTTCAGAGGAAGGTCAAGCCCATCGCTAGCCAATCAGAACAGAGCTCATTTACATACAGAAGCCTTAAACACTCTCAGTATGTTCCAAACGGGATATATCACCATATTGAAGGTTTATTTTAGAACAAAGCGCTCAAAATTACAGAATTATAGGATTTGAATTATAGAAATGTAATAAGGTATTATGTGTATGCCAGGTTAAAGAGATGGGTCTTTAATCTAGATTTAAACTGCAAGAGTGTGTCTGCCTCCCGAACAATGTTAGGTAGGTTATTCCAGAGTTTAGGCGCCAAATAGGAAAAGGATCTGCCGCCCGCAGTTGATTTTGATATTCTAGGTATTATCAAATTGCCTGAGTTTTGAGAACGTAGCGGACGTAGAGGAGTATAATGTAAAAGGAGCTCATTCAAATACTGAGGTGCTAAACCATTCAAGGCTTTATAAGTAATAAGCAATATTTTAAAATCTATACGATGTTTGATAGGGAGCCAGTGCAGTGTGGACAGGACCGGGCTAATATGGTCATACTTCCTGGTTCTAGTAAGAACTCTTGTTGCTGCATTTTGGACTAGCTGTAGTTTGTTTACTAAGCGTGCAGAACAACCACCCAATAAAGCATTACAATAATCTAACCTTGAAGTCATAAATGCATGGATTAACATTTCTGCATTTGACATTGAGAGCATAGGCCATAATTTAGATATATTTTTGAGATGGAAAAATGCAGTTTTACAAATGCTAGAAACGTGGCTTTCTAAGGAAAGATTGCGAAATTATTAGAGTTTTGAGATTACAGCTGACCATTCAGGGCTTTATAAGTAATAAGCAAGATTCTAATCTTCAAGATCTTTGAAATTGTAAGGGACAAAGATGGCAGAAAACTAACGTTTCTGAATAGTCTTTGTGCACTTTCAGACAGCGCAAATGTTGAGAGAATTAATAATTTCCTCCTTCAGTTTAATTTCAACACTTGTTAGCAGTTATCTAAAGCATTATCAGTGAGATCATGCATGTTTGGATTCAGAAGAAAATACCAAATGTGGACATGATGTTGTATTCTGCAGTCCGCTGTACTGAGTCATGAAGTGTCAGCATCTTCTCTTCTCCTACAGAGGTCAATGGATTGACTCGGCCACACACACTATCAGACACTACCAACATATGATACGATGACAACGCTCTCTAAAGCTGATTAAATTGGTCTCTAAAACAACAAGTGCATCGGGTTCAGAACCTTTTGTTTGCCTCTCTGAGAAGTGTTTAAAGAGTGAGACAGACGTTTAAATAAACTCTGTTTCGTAAAAGAGCCTCACGCAAAAGGTGTGAGTGATGCTCTACAGGACACAATGACACGAGGACAGTCCTGTCCTCCATACTGTTTTCTGTTCACAAAAGCTGAAATGGATATTAATGAAAAGTGACATTTATAGTCTGTGGAAAATAGTGGATTTCTGTTCAACATCAACATTTTGGAGTTTCTAAATGATTGAAGTTTGGGCTGATGCGCACCACTTCTAATCTGACATCAGACAGACGATGGTCTGATTCATATTGCTAAATAAAATGGCAAAACCTTACTGAAATCATCTGACTATCAATGTTAATATATAGGCACAGTGACACTTCTGACCTGGATTAGGCAGGTCAGAATTATGTGAGAGACACAAACTGGACTGTGGCTTTTACTTAATTTATTTTCAAAACCACAGATCGGACAATAAATGCTCACAAATGTGTTTACATCTGGATGTGATGGCACCAATGAAGCTGATCTGTACTGTACATGAGGTGTCCAGCTCCAGTCGGAGCACTGCTGTAGGGAATCTCTTATAGGGCCCTATCTTGCACCCAGCGCAATTGACTTTGTACACCGACGCATGTGTCATTCCTATTTTGCACCTGCGCAAAGCGCGCTTTTCCCTCCACAGAAGCACGTCGCTAAACTAGTGAATGAACTTGCGCTCCCTGGGCGGTTCAGCGCAAAAAAGGAGGCGTGTTCTGGCGCAAACGATCCCTGGTGCTATTTTGCTGTTCCATTAAACAATTGCGCCACTGACCAGAAAAAACCTAGTCTAAAGTCAGTGGCGCGTTGCGCGTTGTTCATTATGCTATTTTAAGGGCGCATGCTTGACCATAATGTATAGCGTGCACAACGCGCATACACTTTGCTCATGTAATCTACACAGATGCAACAGTTATTTTTGCAAATCATAAATTGTTACACTAAAAAAAATATTAACACATGAGATGACGGAAATCATTGTGGTGTGCCACGAAGATGTGAAAAAATAGGCATAAATCTAGCTTACAAATTATTCAGGCTAATTGTAGTAATTAAGGATCAGACCTGTTTGAGGTCATATATGTAAATAAGGACATCTGACAAATTGGTTTGTCCGTCAAGAACCAGGAAAAAAAAATCGATGAAACAATTGTGGCTATTTCCTCCCACGCCTGTTTAACCGACGCTATTTTGGGTGGGTTTCTCCCATCCCCATACAACACAACTTCTCTGTCTTTCACTGCTCTTACAAGAACATCAGTCTCCTCGGCTGTGAACCGCTCCTGGCGTGCGCCTGGTAAATACGCCATAATAATAGCAATCTATAATGGAACTTGCGCACCTGCTCTTAAAGGGAATGTTGGATGACGCTCTGATTGGTTTATTTCACGTTACGCCCAAACCACACCTATGAATAATGAAGCTACTTCAGACCAACCCATTTTAGATTTGCGCCGGGCGCAAGAGCCATTTATCCCGCCGGGAAAATAGCAACAGCGCCGAGACCCGCCCACAAACTTACTTGCGCTTCGCGCTTTGACACTTGCGTTTCAGATCGTTAAAATAGGGCCCATCGTCTGCATGCACGAGGTTATATCAGTCCACCATAGACCTCAGAAGATCAAGGCTGTGACTGGATTTGACAACAAAATCTGGTTACACATTACACAAAACCACATGTGCCTATATGCAAATATATTCACTAGCTTCTCATGAGCATGATGCTCAGAAGGAAACAGAAACAGAATGGCTGCAATTTCCGTGAGCAATAAGAGGGTTTGTGATGTAATGATTGATGATACTGGAGCATTCTCTGTCTTTGCAGAGCTAAACATCTAGTAAGATGAAGGAGAGCAGCAGTTTGTGGCACTAAAAATTATCTGATTTTGTGTATTAAATTAATATGAAAGGATAGGGGAAATGGTTGAGGGAGCCATACAATTTGCATATGGTTGAACTGCCCGTGCATTTTAGAGGTAACGTAGCCACATTTCCATTGAAATGAATATATAATGGGAAGCTGTAGAGTTCCAAATGTATTTGAACTCATGTGGCCCTGCTGTGTACTACTGCAATGGTAGAGATGATTGTTCACAAACACACACACACACACTCTCTCCCTCTTTCCGTGACTGGATGTGGCTTCACACAGCGCTGGGGCTTTTTAAAACACACTTCAAAGCAAGACCTTTATGCTGAGGCTGGAAATGCTAACCTTTGACTCGAAACACCTCCCACTGCAAACAGCCAACACTACATCGATTGAGGGAGACCCTCCGCTTTAAACTCAAATGAATCAAATGGAAGGTGATTTTATCTGGGGAAAAGGACTTTTGATGGCTTGACACCATGTCCCAACCAGACGCAACGCTACAAGAGTCCAGCGAAGAGCAGCTTGTCTGTCCTCACCAGACGCGACAGAATCACTCAAACATCAAATACGGCTTCTCTCTCCAAAGTACAGCACTCCCAATGAAATGGATAAGTTTATAAACCAATTATTAAATATTAAAGATTTTTAACATCATTAAAGGTAAATACTGAGTCACTGATTCCATCTTTGTTATAGATTACAATTGTTAGTTTGCACTGAGTTCACAGTTTTAACAAACATGTTTGCTTTAATTTATTTTTCGAAACTGAGGTAAACTATCTGTTGTCGTTTTCAGTATGGCTATAAAGATCAAGCAAAATGATATTCAAACTCACTTTTAGCATTGAATAGAGCACATAATCTCTACCTGAGATTATCATTGTCATAGTTTGTATGTTGTTGTTCCAGCAGCGATGCCACATAAATAGAAACCGTTTCTAATAGAGAAACTTTGCCTGTCACTGTCACAACGGATAAGGACAAAAACTCAAATTAACATGGAAAAGATTCCTTTTATCATGTGTCGTGTTGTGTGTGGTTAGGACATGGTCTAAGGCAGAAAGCTTTTCATTGCATGATGGGACAGATCTGTAGATGGGTGCTCTTTAGGGTGACAGTATGTTATTGAGAAGGTCTGGTGATTTTACATTTGCCATCAAAAACCAAACCACAGCATATGAGTGTAGTCAGACTTCTTACTACATAAAGTTCTGACTTTGCATTGTAATATATTCTGACTACAAACTGCCTGCTTTTTAATGTGATATTTAGAGGCAAACAAATCTAAAATCTGGGAACAGAGGAACTGGTCAAGGCTGTGTCATTAATTCAGCGTGTAAATGCTTCATGATTGATCTGTCAAAGAACCCACCAAACGCTGTCAAATCTAGTCACGAACTCTTGAACTTCTGAGGATTTTGTTTCCTGATGGACTGATATAAACCTGTGCATACAGACGACAGGAAATATAGAGATACAGATATGATAGCCAGTGATAGTCACTGGCATGTGAGCGATATTGAAACAGATGCCTGTGTATAAAGTCAATCAAATCTGTATATACATCTGAGTTAGAAATAGACTGACGTGACTGGAAGAACAGGCTTCTTCACTGAGCAGCTCCGTTGAACAATCCTTCACTCGTCGCCAGTCTCCTGCTGTCAGGAAGAGGAAAGAACAACTGAACTTGTACTGTCAGCAGCCAGACATGCTGTCGAAGCAACGCAAACGTCATCAGCATCATTACCTGCCGTATCAAGGTCAGTCTCTATCTATTTAAAACTCTGTTCTCGTTACGCCAGCGCAACCGCAGCACATGGCATGGAAACACTATCCTGAGCTGTCTGCAATGCTAAGATTTCAGTCAATGTCAAGCAAAACAACCAGCAAACCAGTTGATGTCTTTGTGGAAGTCAGAGCTTTGTTAAGTATGGGGGAGACACAACTGTGCCTCAGGATCTAAATTAGTCCTATACGGTATGACAAGCAGCCCTGTTAGCCACAGTTCAGCTTCAAAATAACCCTGTGAATCACAATATCATGTTCTCTCACTACATGTGCAGAATACAGAGAGTCAGACGCAATGACTCTATCAGTGAACCCTCTGTTAAAACTAGAAAGATGCAACTTTACATTGCTTTCTGTGACAGTTGTTCATGAGTGCCATTATATCCTTCAGAAGAATCCTCCAGTTCCTGAACATTCTTAACTCTTCTGCACATCTGAATCTCTTCTCCAAAGTGACTGTACAATGAGAAGATACAGCTTTCACTAGAACCAGGGTCTCATATACGACTATTACGAGAGGATGGAAGTGGTTTACCGTTGTGATTTTTCAATATTTAAATAAAAGAAGGACAATATCTTTTATCTGCTACAGTGGTGTACATTTTAAAGGGGTTTACAAGCTCTCTTTCTAGAACTACATGTTTGAAGACGACCAACCTGCAAATGACTTTAAAAGGTGGCCACACTAAATTTATTTATTAATATACTTCTATTTTTTCAAAAGTGTCTAAAACAGTACCAGTTGTTTATGTATCTTGGATTACAGTTCTTCTCTGGATTTGCCCAGGATAAGCGAAGCCTGTGATTTCACTCTAATTTACTGAATTATTTCCTCAGATACCCAGATGTCAAGGCTTTGAGAGTCCCGTTCTATTGTCAGCTACTCAGCTTAGATGGATTTAAAAAAAAGAAACTAATATATTCTTGTGCGCTGTGTCATTTACATTTCACCAGGTTAAAATAATATCTTGAGCTTTAGGTTTGATTTATTTGTAACACATTGACTTCAAAACCTTTGCAGCTGTCTCTTTCAGCAAATTGTATAGTGTAGTGATATGACAGCACCCAAAATACTATCAAACACTCCAACGCAGCTCCAATTTTTGCAAAAGATGTATAAAAAGGTGCACAGGAAACAAAAATCTCAATAAATTATATATACAACAACCTGCCACATGCTGGCCACATAACAGAGATGTCGATTCGCACGGGACTAATATCATAAAGACATGGCCGATTCACACAGGATTGAGATCACAGACAACCTCCACGGTTATTACAGATGACTGGAGGTCACCAGGTAACCCTAATCCTGTCCGAATAGGGCTAAAGACACGGAAGCCAACCCTTGTTCTCTGAAGACAGATCAGTTTTAGATGCTTATACTATTCCTGTGGCATTCCGTTGCTCATTCTGTTTGTTTCTAATTTAATGACGGATGTTAATGGCTGTTGTTATCTTTTTCTTGTTCTTTCCTTTCTCTCTCGAGGAACAATGACGCAGGGGGCCAGTATTTTAGGTATGACAGGCCCGTGTCAGCACCGGCCCCAAAGCACCTGCTTGCCATTTAAATTTGATACCCTCTTATCATTCTCCAAATTGAATTGACTGCTCACAAGAAAAAAAGAACATGTGACCTACATCTCTGACACACTTTAAAGAGAAAGCAGAAATGGAGCAAAAGAAGAGGATCAAGGGAAAAGAAAGGAACAACCAAAAACTATCCTCCAGTTTCTCAGCCATCACAGATCAACTAAACTATCTCAAATCCTTCAGGGTTCGGACTGAGTTGTCACCGAAAACACTAGTTACTGAAAAGTGTAAAAAACATCACCTTATCCTGATTCCATGCAAAACCTCAAACATGGACACAAGTTAAATCAAAGTCATGTAACTGAAGAATCAAAAGTGCAAAGACCTTGTTACCAGATTTTGAAGTGAGGGTTAAGATACGTGTGTGAATAAAGTGTCTCTCTGCCGCAGCTTCAGTGCAAACCAGAGAACAGCGTGACCGTTGAGGAGAAATTGGATTCTGTTATCTCTGCATTAAAAGACCTCTGAAGAATGGAAAGCTAGATTTATAGTAACCTTTTAAAAAGATTATAACACATCCACTGATCAATGGATTCAATGTAACAATGTTTTACACTTAAAAAATATTTTCTAAGTTAATAAGCATTACATTTAATCTAGCAGATGTGTTCCTACTGACAAACCAAGTGACAGACGTGGTCCAAAAAATGTCCAGAGAATGTGGGGTAACACATTCAGAACAGATCAGTACCGAACATGAAATAGCATGTTGAAAATGTTGGGGGAAAACTAGTTCCATCTTAACAGGAGCAGGACAATGATCATCACTAAAGGAGCAAATGTTGCATCAGCATCTAATAAATCACCAATACATACACCTCTTTTCCCATTGCTCATGTAACAGTGATTATCCTCCGTATAGTTTGACGACCCCTGTAATTATCATTTGTGGAACTAATAATTAAGGATTAAGAAAAGAGGTTAAACAATCATAACAGTCATTTGCATGAAAGGAACAGATAAATAAAAGGTCAATTTATGATACAAATGCAAAAATAAGACAATAATCATTTGTGGTTGTGAAACTGTTAATATATGTCCATATCCTGCCTTGTGAAGCTCAAAGCTCTGACAGAAACAAACCTGTGGCACATCAGACTGGAACAGCACACGTTCAGCCCTTCCTGACATTAGGGGTGTGCGATAGTGACAAAAAATAATATCTCAATATTTTCTGCTAATTTGTGGATACTGATGATTAGACAATGTTTTACCGAGTATTGTGCTGGTACATTGGCAGGGTTAGGAGACTTAGGTTAGGATTCTGTGCAGTGATTAGTTTGCAGCAGTAACAGAAATAAACATTTCAAATCAGTTCAAATAGATTTTTACCTTTTATGGGCCTTTTACATTTAAAAGGCCATTTTTTTCCTAAACTAATTAAAATGTATGCATTATCTTTTGTGTCAAATTCTTAAATTTAATCAATACATTTTTGATTTTTGATTTTATAAAACCAAAATGTTCAATAGTGAATTCTGAAATGATTTGGGGAAAAAATATACTTTAAATATAAACCTAGAATCACCAGTAGGTAGTGAGTCATTCATTCAACCGATTCATCCAAACAGCTGATTGATTCATTAATGAAACACTCACTTTCGGACTACTGACAGTCACTATGACTAGAAATGATGAATGAAGTTATTCAGTGCTCCAGTTCCTCCAACAGTCACTGAACTGAGGAAACAATTAAACTTGGACTGAAGACCGATGAACCACTGATATGAGCATGAGTGAACCGATCAAATGAACATTTTTAAGGTATTTAACAGCATTTTTCCCATCTCAGAAACATTGGCAAGCTACGAAACATGTAATCTGTTTCTGATGCAGAAAAGCTAGTTCATGCATTCATGACCTCTAGACTGGACTATTGTAATGCACTTCTAGGTGGTTGTCCTGCTTCGTCAATAAACAAGCTACAGGTCGTCCAAAATGCAGCAGCTAGAGTCCTTACGAGGTCAAGAAAATATGATCATATTACCCCAATTTTACAGTCTCTGCACTGGCTACCTATTAAGTTCCGTATCAGTTACAAATTATCATTACTTACCTATAAGGCCCTAAATGGTTTAGCTCCTGCGTACCTAACTAGCCTTCTACCACGCTACAACCCATCACGCTCCCTAAGGTCACAAAACGCTGGACTTTTGGTCGTTCCTAGGATAGCAAAGTCCACTAAAGGAGGTAGAGCTTTCTCACATTTGACTCCCAAACTCTGGAATAGCCTTCCTGATAATGTTCGGGGTTCAGACACACTCTCTCTGTTTAAATCTAGATTAAAAACACATCTCTTTCGCCAAGCATTCGAATAATGTATCTCTTAAATTGTGAGTGTAGTTGCATCTGATCAAATGTGCATTCTTATTCTTTAGCTTGGGTTAAACTAATTCATTTTAGTTTGTTGGATCAGCAGCTATGCTAATGATGTCTCTATGTGTTTCTCTGTTTCTGCTGGGATCTTCATCCCGTGGTAACTAGGATTTACACAAGCTCCAGTCTGGATCCAGAACACCTGAGAAGAGATGATGCTGACCCTCAGAGGACCCCAGATGATGCTAACCCTGAATCAACAACAGAACTAACAGATATTGCTACTTACTATGCAATCATATAATAATTGCTGTTAATAGTGTTCATCGTCTGGTTGACTACGTCTTGTATACATTTTTGAGAAAATTCCTGTCATATACACATAAACTGATCACCACTGATAAGCTACTACTAAATATTGTTGAAACTTGCTTTGCAATGATTTGTATCGTAAAAAGCGCTATACAAATAAACTTAAATTGAATTGAATTATTTTTCATGGTTTATGTAAAGAGGTGAGCTGATTTAGACTAGTTTATTCGCTTGACATGCTTTAGACATTAAAACATCCACGTTTCTAATTATTATAAGGTGTTTCAATAATATAATTGTGTATAGTTATAGTTATCATTGTGTGATTACATAAACAGACTGCTTACGTAAGTTTTTTAACCAGCTGTTTTTTTAAACAAACTGTTCTAAAGAACAAGTTCACCGAAAAACCTTCAGCAATTGCCAGTGCACAAGACTAGCCAAGCAAGGTCTTAAGTGTAAATAGAAAGCTCCTCATTGTTTAGCTCAAATTCACATGTCCTGAATGGAGAAGTAACCCGAGCTTAGTTAAGTATCTTTCTCTAGGGCATAATGTTGGTACTTTTATGTACAGCCCAGATCTTTAACAACCATGTCATGACTGTGTCCTCCTGCAGCTATTATAAGATCTCACGCTTTGAGACAACAGTCAAACAGTGACATGCAAATCCACACTGAAACTAATTTAAGTCAGCCCGCTTCAATACTGTTCTCTGTTTTGAATCTATTCAAATAAGCTTCAGTTTGCTGAAAACTTTTAATAATGTAGATGCTCATCAGCTGATCTCACAGCACAGAGAAGCAGGCGATAATTATATATACTTTTAAATCCTTATATCCTCTCTCTGACTCAATCGGTGTTGCTTTGATTAGCTATTAACACTTTTCTCAGTTTAAAGGTATAAGTTAGGAGTTTAAATATTTATTAAATCATGTAGCTTTTCTAAAGCAAGGCTGTACTTTTATAATAGCAGCGAAGTGCTGACAAAAGCTATTATATATTTATTTTACATGTGCTTTTAGAAGTGCAGTTTTTTTGGTCTTTATTAAACACATGGCTGAAAGTGGTTTGCTTACAGCACTTCTGCACAGACTCACACAGCCATAGACCTAACCTCAATTAGTTTATCTCTAAAAACAAAACAAAAGAACCTGTCCTTAATAGTTTCAGCAAATGTATGTTTGGATCTGTTGGACATCAAGTTATTTGAACAGTCAAAACCAGCGTTTATAACAGCTGGTGTATTAGAACTCGATTACTAAAAGTAGTTTGCAGTATGAAAAACAAACACTGTTAACCTGCACACAGTGTGTGAATTCACAATGTGCTTTATGAGAGGATGTGGCCATCTGGGATCTGGCATAAAGTAAGGCCTAAGGCAGAGAGAAATAGAGGAGCACACCTTCATCTTACAAGCTTTCTCTTCCCGGTACAGCAAAGAACACTGTTTAACAAAAGTTATTGTTTTTCTCTTGAAAATAAACACATATGTGTCAAAACCATGTCCTTGATTTGTCATCTGCTGTGTGTTCCACCAGGACTAATAAGAGCAGATCTCTACTACACTTTGAATGGCCACCCCACTTCACTAATACATGTGGTAATGGAGCACCAGGAACTGTCGTATAAACCGTTTGCTTCCTCCGCACACTGAGGAGAGCCAGAGACCCCCCCCCCATCATGTACACCTTCTACAGAGACTCTATCGAGAGCATCCGGTCGAGCTGCATCACTGTGTGGTGTGGTCCTGCCGAAAGACTGTGCAACGCATAGTGAGAGCAGCTGAGAAGATCATTGGTGTCTCTCCCCCCTCCCTCCAGAACATTTATAGAGCCTGTCTCACCTGTAAAGCCCTCTGCATCACAGGTCACCCCACACAGCTTCTTCAGTTTACTGTCATCAGGGAGGAGACTGCGGAGTCTCCAGGCCAGGACCAGCAGACTGAAGGACAGCTTCATCCACCAGGCTGTCAGGATGCTGAACTCCCTCCCGAACTTGCCCCCCCATCCCTCTTCTGACCCAGGCATCACTGTTTGTTCACTTCACTGGTTTGCACTGTATCTGCCGTGTGCCTTGTGCTGCTTTATTTAACTTTATTTTTATTTATTTTATTTATACATTCCCTTATTGTATAGTTGTATATAATATTTTATATTTGATCTAGATTTTTAGGCTCTACTGTTAATGTTATCTGTATGCACCATGTGTCTGAGAGTAACACAATTTTGATTCTCTGTATGTATGCACTGTACATGTGAAAATAAAGCAGACTTGACTTGACTTGTTCTGTTCTGGGTAATTGTTCATCGTGAGCCACATCGTGTTTGTCAGCTGTGGACAGTAAACTTTGGTTTAGCTCAGCTATCAAAGGCCACAGGTGAACCGATCTCTTCTGGCCTCATCCAAAGACCTGCCCTGCACCTTGTTTTGTGAACAGACCTTTTCTTTTGGAGGGAGAGTACCAGAGATCTGCCAAGTGCTGGTGAGCTGATCTTACCATGACCTTCTCACAGTACAGCCCAGATTCATTGAGCAAAAGTGCAGTGAACCTGAAGCATGCTTTGAGCATATCAGCCGGTGCAGGACAGAAAACAAAAACAGCAAGAAAAAGCCCTACAGCCGTTCTTTCTTACAGCTTATGTTGTTCAGGCTTCTGCATAGAAATGCTTTCAGGGCACTGCTGTCTTCTGTTTGACAGCTGCTGGCTTTTAAAATCTCTCAACTCAAAGTCTGTCTAGCCATGCTCAGACTAAGTTCTACTGATCTGAACCCATTACATTAACACTTCCCTGGATCACCAGTGTGCTGTGTGACGGTTACTTTAACAAATGGCTTGACACTCTGGTACATCAACGAGATCACAACAAATCTAAAGGAGGATATTCTTGGATATTTATTTTTAATATTCAGCAATATTATCAATCCTACACTAACCTCAGCTGAACAATGACACCACAGTTTTTTAGAGCTGCTTTTCAGCAGAATTGTTCTCTGAACCATCAAGGAATCATTATTTTCCTGTTTATCACAGTGAAGCTGTTCTGAAACAATCTGTATTGTATAAAGCACTATATACTGTATAAAGTGACTTGACTTGGAAGAAAGAAGGCTACGTTTCTGAACAGCTGATTTGTGTGACAAGTGTTCAAGAACTGGCAGTGTTGGGTGTCAGTGAAGGCGTCGTATCCTCGGTGTCTCTCGTAGTAAGCACTGACATGTGCACTGTGAAGTTATCCTTCCAGTCAGCTGCACTCACTTGATGAAAAGAAGGGAAGCCATTTCAACTTGGCATAGAGCACATTTCAATTTCAGTAGATTGTCTGAAGATTTACACCTTGCCAGCTGTGATTATGCTGACAAAGGGACTAAAATGCCTGCCAGGTTAATCAGATAAAAATGCAACGCTGGGCAAAAACAGTGTTTGAACTATTGATGACTCAGCAGGAGTATGAGAAATGGTGCTAGAAGAACCAGGTCATGGTTTAAGACACATGCTCACCACATCTCAATTGATTCTCTTAGATAGGAACAAGATTAGACAGAGTAAAAAGAAGACTTTTCAGTGTCATGCTGTTGTACAGCTAAAGTCACTACTTCTGCACCTGCTTCACTCACAAGAGATGCTCAGGTTCATGGGACTCAAGCAGCATCATAAATGCAGGCTTTGTAAACTTCTTTATCTAAGAGTTGCTGTGTGAGAGTCCGTCCTGCTGTGATCCACAGAGTTTAGGATCGTGTCACAGCCCTGCAGTCTCATGCAAATTCTTTAGTCAAATGAGCGGCTCATTTACAGCTGGGGGGTTGGGAGACATTGACATTCGAAATGCATCACCCACTTCAATTCCTGTTCCACTCTGCAAACAAAATATCACTGTATTTCAGCAACAGTTGAGATGTGCTGGCTCTCCTCAACGTGACACGCAAGGGAGAAGCAGTAATGACCAAAGACGAACGATGTGACTGAAAAACTTTTGGACTCTGGCTGCAGTTGCTTCCTTCCTTTTCTGCATTCCTGTTTTTTTAGCAGTTTTTTCTGATAAATGAAGAAGAACAGCATGCTGTGCTTCCTCTGTGCTACATATTTAAAGGCCCATCAAGCATTTTTCCGAACTTTTGCTCTCTTTCATGCTCTCTACATGTACCCTACATTTGTACTGCTATGTGGAAAAAACAGTGAGCTTTCAAATCAAGATCACTATCACAACAAAGACCTTTAGCAAAGTGGTGAAAGCAGCCAGCACTGTTTACATACCAGCACATGAGTGCGTGTGTGCAAGAGAGAGAGAGGTTCAGTAGAGTTACATTATTCATATTTTGTTTTAATTGCATGGAGCAACACATTTTGCACCTTTAGTAAAGCAGCGTGAAGAGCTCCTTCTAGGAACCTTCTGAAACGTTCTGCAGCGCTGCTGGTGTAAACACAAGCATTGACTAGAGCAGGGCCCAACAGATATGGGTTTTTGGGGGCCGATGCTGATATTAAGGAGGAAAAAAGACAGAAACAGACGTAACAGCCGATATGCTTTATATGTAAGATATATTATAGTACGGTATAGTCAAAAATAGTCAAAAAAACACACTTCCCATTCGTGTGTCCAAACTTTTTACTGGTACTGTATATAGGATACAGTATATAGTAGGTATGTGACAAGATCTTGTGGCGCGACTGGTCTCGTGAGAACGTGGTGATATCGTGCGATGCTGCTGGGCACAACACAGAATAGAACACGGAATGTGAAGTATACCCACGCCGGGCCTTAAAGCAGCCTCCTTAACAGACACCTAAAATTTCTACTCTAGTCTCTGACGTCACTGAATTTGCTGTTAAAAATTAACCATCTATTCATAATATCATCATACAAAACTAAGAATTGGAATCATTGTAATGTGATGACAAAATCGGTGGGGTGGGTGTTTGGTGGATAATTTGAACCAGCGGATTTGGCTGAAGTTTGAGCTCATCCACACATCTCTATACTAAACTGACCTGAGTCATCAGAAGCAAACAATGGAGCATTATCTGTTGGACAAAATAAGTAATGACAGCATTCAGAAGCATTTAATCTGTATAATTTTTTTTACATATCTGTAGCACATTTGCCGACTCGATATATCAGCTTAATTATATATCGGTTGGGCTCTAGACTAGAGTGGCTCATCGGAGCAGTAACATGCCACAGACACATTCAGTGTAAATAAGGGGTTAAAACTAAAACAACGTCACAGAGAAAGATTTCCTGACAGGCTCGGTGGACTTGAACCAGCCTGCAGTATCCATCTGGTAAAAAACAGATGCCTTACGTCAAAACACAACACTTCTGTGGAGGTTTAAAGGTTTGCTTGTTTATTGAGCAGTGTAAGTGCACTGCATTGTGGGAAGGGATGCAGTGCATTAGCAGTGGATGGATGTCAGAGCAGTACAGACTTGTGACAAAACTCCTCTGGGAGCAGAAGCTGTGGTCACTGCCAGAAACAATCCTGATCCCAGCACAGCTGAGAGACAAGAGGAGCAGAAACCTGTTACTAAAGGATCTAAAGAGCGCTGTCACTCCACTCTTAACTCTTTCTCTTAAGAAATTTATTTTTGGAGTTATCTGACAGATTAAATGAATGGCTGAGGAATTTTTGCACTGCCTGCAGATTAATGTAATAATCACAATAGACAGGGTGGTGCTATATTTAACTTTTGACAGGAATGAAAACGAGGCTGTGAGGGTTAAAAGTACAATGCATTCTTATTATTGTACAAAATTATTTCCCTTTGGAGTCAAATTTTGGTTCCAAAAGCCAAAAGGCCATTTTTTTTGTGTGTTTTTCTTGCCAAGCGGCAAATTGTCTAGGGCAACTTTTTGGTCCCAGTCCACCCCTGAATGGCGCACCCCTATCCAAAAAGCACAACCAGTTGTATTAATAATGTTATCCTGAGTGTGAAGTGTTACCAGAATTTACTTTAATTAAGGTGAAAAATAAAAGTTTTGTGTTTAATGTATTTGTGTTGATGTTGAAATGGATTTTAAAACATATGGTATCGAAAAAAGTATCGTTAGGAATCGGTATCGAAATTGGCACCGGATGGAAAGATTTTGAACAATACCCAGCCTTAAAGGAGTTATGACTCTCATTCATGGTACAGTACCATTTCAAGTGAAACAAGTACTCAAAGATAAGCTTGGGGGATATTTAATAATTCAAGGTTCTCCATTATCAGAAAATTTACATTTAGTTCACTTTTATGGCCCCAATACAGATGATCCCAAGTATTTTGTAGATTTGTTCTATACTCTTTTAACATTAGCAAGATTATAGGTTATTGCAGGGGATTTCAATTGTACACTGAATGCCTGTATGGATAGATCTACAGGAGTGGATCAGTCAGTGTAATAAGTGTAGAGGAGTTATTCTTTGTTTAATCAGCAAGTTTAATCTGTTGGATATTTGTAGAGAATTGCTGTAATTCAATTACTTATCCACTGAAAAAGTTAAGTAAGGGATTACTGCTGATTTTTAATTAATTTAATTACAGCTACTTATAAAGTATGGGAGAGCGGGGGCGAGAGTACCATTTTCCATAAAAACATCATTTTAAAAGATAATGTTGTAGACAGAGATATATTTCTGCTGTGGCCAGTAACTCAGAAGTGTGATCTATCAATACCAGGTGGTATTTTGTAGAAATTTAGAAAGACTTCAGTATAATTTCACTTTGACCATAAGTTGCACTGTTACTTTCGACCCCATCGGTTGGGACGAAAGTAACGCAACAATATAAGCTAGATTTTATTTATGTTACTCTTATTTTTATTAAGTATACCTGATTGTGACTTTGTTAATATATACCTGCAAGCATATTTTGTCCTTTATGTTTGCAAAAAATATATAAAATTACATCTTCATATTTTCATTTTAAATTTAATTTCATCAGATGTCTCAAAACCTGACTGTATTTTTTTTGTCAATTTCAATGTATTTTTATTAAAATAAAATTCAACAGAATTTTAAGATGTTCCTCTTGTCCAGAAACACCCTCTCAAAAACATCTGGATAAAACCAGACCTCTGTGTGTCTTTCTGAGCCTCACTCTAGACATATTCTTTTGGTATAATATGATAATCATTTGTAAGAAATGATGCAAGACACAGAAATTCACAATATAGCATGCACTGGAACAAAATACATACTTTTTGTCACTTTAGCGGGTAATTGTTACTTTTGTCACGACAGGAACTCCTGACATTTAAACTCGATTTAATTTTATACTAAAAAAATCTGAAAATGCAAACTTTACGATGTGTTAAATCACTAAATAACCTGTAGATTGATAATTATTGTGACACATGAAACAAGAAAATCAACACGACTAATTAAAAAAAAATTACTGCTTCAATAATTTACTTTTTGTACTCAAAAACTGTTTTATGGACCAATCATGTCTAAAAAGGGCCAACTTTTATTTGTGTACACTGACAATAACAACAAAACATTGTTATTTTGCAAAAAAAAAAAAAGCACTTTCTACACTTTCTTTAATTGTCTACTTTTAAATGAACAAATTCAAATTGAAAACAAATATTATCTGATTATGTAATCCATATGAAACTAAAGCGAGGTCATAGGCGGAGGGTGAACCAACTCCAGGGTAAGGATAAAAGCAGCCAAATGTATTAAACATTAGAAAGTCGTCTTTTTAGGCAACAGCCAGACACAGGTGTCATGTAGGCTAATAAAATGTGTTTAATGGGACTGAATTTGTATTGAATGTGATCACAATTTAATAAAAACATTAGAAATGTATAATTAGGCTCTATAACATTTCCTTTCCACAGCTATTCAAGCAGTGAATAAATTATAGCTAACATTATATAAAAATGAACTGATATTATTTTGAAGTAACTTAACTCGAATTGATTTTTTTTTTTAGAATTACAGTCCAACGTTAAAATTAACAATAGATCCAGCTACATGGCATTTTCAGCATAAATGGTTACAAGATGAAGAATTTGTAAAAATATAGAAAAAACAGATAGAAGTTTTTTTTATTATTTATTAATACTTCAGAACCCTTTGCAAGTACAAAGTGGGAAGCATATAAAGCTTTCCTTTTTTGACTTTGTGCCTGTGTAACTAATAATAAGTCCATATTATTAGTTACATAGGCTCAAAGTAAAAAAAGGTACATGAGGAGAGAATACAACTGGAAAATAAAATAAGGATTCTTCAGGAAAAATTTATGAAAAAAATAATCTACAAATGCAAAGCGAGTTACTGATTTTGAGGGCTGGATATGATAAGCTGTCTGCTTTCAGAGCCGCTTCCAGTCTTATGAGACTAAAGCAATCATTCTTTGAACAAGGAGATAAATTGAGAAACACCTGATATAAACAATGGAAATGTTGTAGTGGATCATACTGAAATTAATGATGCCTTTAGAAGCTACTATAAAGAATGATATAATCCAAAAAGAATGAGATTAATTTGCAAAATCTAAATAGGATTTTAGATGAACAACCTATACCTCATCTTCCAGATAATCATAAAGAAGATCTGGAGATGGACATAAACAAAGAAGAAATAGGGAATGCTATCGATAACATAAAGGCAGGAAAAAAGGCAGGACCAGATGGTCTCCCAATATATCTGTATAAAAAAAATAAAAAAAATAAACTGCTAACTCCACTTGTGGAAATGTTTCTGGAGGCATTTCAGAACGGCAGTTTTCTCACCCTAACCCTAACCCTCTATGAATAGTGTTCTAATTGTTAAATTGTTAATTCTTACATATATTGTTACTTTACTCTTAGTTTTTGGTTTAATTTTTCTCATTGTCTTGGGTTAATTTGTGTTTCTGTGGAGCTTTATCCTGTCTAGTCTTGTGTTGGAGTTCCTGACCTGTTCTTGTGTGTCCTGCCCAGTGGTGTCAAAAGTATTGGCATTCATTACTCAAGTAGAAGTATAGATACTAGGGTTTAAAAAGACTTTTGTAGAAGTTGAAGTATCAACTCAAGCTTTTTACTCAAGTAAAAGTGTAAAAGTACTGGTTTAAAAAACTACTTAAAGTATAAAAGTAAAAGTAATGTAAGGGAACAAATGCCATTAAGAACAAAAGCTTGGGCCGTGCCAGAGGGGCCTATTGTGCACTACCCCACCTCTCAAAAAAAAAGAAGGCCATAATGACTATAATGTTATATTAAAATGTTCATGTTGAAAAATTTGTGATGCACTAGGGCTAGGCTACCTTTTTTCAGCCGCATATATGCCCACTGAAAATGAACGCATTTTAGTACAATGCAAATACATTAAAGAGCTAGAGATACGATGACTAGTTGCCAATAACTATTGTTATGGTGCAAAAAGTCAAACTTCAGAGGCATGTCATCAATAACCTTTAATGGAATGTAAATGTACATCCAAGCTTAGCTGCAGGAATCTGTGAGGGCAATGGACAAGAACATTGGTGCAGGCTTTGTAACAATTACTCTTGTAAAGTTGTCTATTTACAATAAGCATTATAGTGCTGTCAAAATGAATGATTAATCCACATTGTTAATCAAAAACTAAAAATAACTCATAATCCTGATACCTTCTTGATCGATAGCTTCCTGTATTCGGTACATATGTCTGCTATGTCCAGTGTTCGGGGTTACAAAGTTGGTAAAGCCTAGTTATCACAAAATTGTCAATCGCGTCGTCATTCGCAAACGATAATTTATTAAAACGTCTCGCTACCGAACTAGCTACAGCTTAATTTGTGGAGGATGAAGAGAAAGCACCCATTTGGTAAATGAGCCAGTGAGAAATAATAACTTTTAAGAAGGGTCCAGTGCCTTTTTTGATACTTTTAAAACGGTACCGGCGCCTAAACGGTGCCTTAAACGATACTTAAAAAAAAAAAAAACCTAAAAAAACTATGGATAACATTAGAGAATATTATAAATATTTAAAATAAATCCATAGCTTTCACCCTGGATGCTCTCATTTCCCAAGTTGTGCTTCCCTTAATCTAAGGATAATAAATGTATTTCACAATCTGGGTCATTATTTAATACAAAACCACACATAATGTTTATACTGTATCTCTGCCACTCACTCTGATATTTAGTTAAGATGAGTGCTGTCTGTCACTGTCTTAAATCAGTTCTGTGAATTACTGTATGGTCATTCTTTATTAAGTAGCAACAATGTCGTTTTTAAAATACAGTACTGTGCAAAAGTTTTATGGAAAAGAAAATATAGTATTTTCACCCCAAAAAGAGTGTTTTAAGTCAGTTATTTATATATTTTGCTGTAGTGTGTCCTTAGGAAAAATCAGTTTGCCATTAATTTTAATAATAATCTAGTGCGATTTTGAATGCACAAGCAGTTTGACGACGGCAAAATGGATGTTAGGAAATATAAACTGATATTTTATACTGACACACCATCATGACGAACACCATTCTTTTAAGTGAAAATACTAACGTGCCTAAGAATTTTGCACAGTAGTGTATTAAGTATATTTAAATAAGAGTAATTAAAGTATGCGTTCGTTCATATGTGTTAAGGGCTAGATTTTCGCTGGAGGAAACGGCTGAGATGAGCGCGCGGTGACAAGCGAAAACTTTATACTAGATGAGATTCTCATCATGAGAAACCGACTGCTCACTCGTGACCTTTTGTAAACTATATTTATGACAAAGAACTGCACGGATACAGATATTCTAACAATCTATCGAGAAACACACACCTTGTGTCTTCTGTCTCTGTTTGAGCTCGCATTGAATCACTGTTTCACGGCTGATCACTGAGCTCGGATTGCATGCGCGCGCTGAAAGACAGAGAGGAGACCGCGGTCTGACGCCGGATTCATATGAAATTTAAGCGGACTGACTCTGAGGCGATCGGAAGCCAGTTCCACCCTACTTTTAAGAAATATAATTTTTGATAAACGAACCCAAAACCGGCTATGTCCTTGCTGGAGTGTGATGTGATTTGTGTCACGTGCAGGTGCGATGGATCGCGTAAAGACCAATAGGGTGTGGGAATGGTATATGTTTATACTTCTCATCCAACCACAATCAAATTCACTCCATCCGGATGGCGCGATTTATCTGGATATTTTTTTTTCTCAATTATGACAAGCCAGAATGAAAACAAGCCGAAATAAAATAGCAGTAACGAAGCTATTTTTAAAATGTAAGGAGTAGAAAGTACAGATACTTGCCTGAAAATGTAAGGAGTAGAAGTAAAAAGTCGGCTGAAAAATAATTACTCAAGTAAAGTATAGATACCCCAAATTTCTACTTAAGTACAGTAACGAAGTATTTGTACTTCGTTACTTGACACCTCTGGTCCTGCCACTGGTTTTTCTTGCCTGGCACTTGATCTGCTTCAGAGTCAGCGGTCAACAAGTGTCTGAGCTCTGCTCTGTGGTGCCCTGTGTGGTCTTTCCTATCAGCCTGGTCTTGCCCCCCCCGCTGTTGCCATAAGTATTCTGCCAACTGATGTCTGAAGCTGTCCCAGTGGCCTTCCCTAGCTGTTTCTGTTTTCCTGTTGGGTATCACTTGTTCACTTCACTACCCTCTTGTATCAGTCTGTTTTGTCACTAAACCCTTGTTATCTCACACTGAAATTGGGCCTTCTTCCTAGATCCCTGACAAAACCAGGTAAACCCTCTAACAAATGGGAAAATGTAAGACCCATAAGTTTGCATAATTCTGACCTTGAGATAATATGTAAACTCTTAGCAAAACTGTAACAAAAATTATTGCCAAATATTAACAAAGATCAAAATGGATTTATTATGGAAAGGCGGGGTTTCCACAATGTAAGAAGGGTATTGAACATTACTCATACTACCAAAGAAATGGCAGATACAGCACTCTTATCATTAAATGCCAAAAAGGCCTTTGATAGGGTCAAATTACATTTATCAGCATTAATACATGAAAAGATTAGCTGCAAAACTTTTCATACAAGTATTACTTAAAGTTAATAAAAATGTCTGGTGAAATGTTAAAGTTTGACAAAATCATTAGAATTAAGCTAGAAAAAAGCCGCACGGACCATTAATCGGATCGGACCAGTGAATTAAGCTGCTGGGGGAGCTGAGCTCACACATCAGTCATGCGGCAGACAACAGACTCCGCGAGAATCGTTTGAATGAACCTGCAATTTTCTGTTATAAAAGATAAAACCCAGACGAAAGGAAAGCGCGCAAACGTGAGGCAATCCACTCTTTCAGCTAAAATGTATACCAGTGCCCCAAATTTACGTAAAACAGAAGCCATATTCGTCTTAGCACACCAGCACTAATTAATTGTACAGTAAAGTGTTTTTATGGTTTATTCATATTGAATATTGTTAAGCATCTATTAGAATACCCTATAATTACAGCAATTTCTCTTATGAAGCTAGATTGATAGACATGTTTTTTAAATGTGTTTATACTTATGTTTTAGACAAGGTTAGGACTTTTTCGTGAAGGAAAAATTGCAACAATAGAATTTCTGCCTGTTAATTGAAACATTTCAAGGTAAGTAACCTATTTAAATTAATGATACATAAGTTTTACATTTTACTTAGACCTATGACTTCCAAAAATTATGAAAAAAGACCAATGAGGTGAAATAAGTGTATTGCCGTGTTCCGTACAACAAAGATTCCCTTCATTTACAGTGTACTTTTGTTCCTCCCTACAAGTCCAAATCAGTTAAAGGGTAAAGGGTGGTCAGATTTACTCAAATTATCCGCAAATATTGCCACAAATTTTCTGGAGGGAGTGAAAACTGGTTTAGTCTGTCTCTTAGTGCAAATGATATTAGATCCCCACAAAGACTGTAAAAATGTAAACCGTAAGCTTACTTTTTTTTTTTTACTTGTGCTTTCTCTGTACTTTAGTCATTGAAAGGCCTTTGTGCAGAAATTGTCTTTAAAACCCTTCCTGCCATCTGCACCATACCACACAAATGGAAAAATGTTGTGCACATCATACACGGAAATGAAGCGGTCCTTCATTGACATTCAACCTGTAAGTAGAAGCAAAACTTAAAATTACAGTGCCCTGTGTAGTAAAAGTCACCTTTTATTTGTTTTTTATAAAACACACGTTGTACAATACAAATCCTTCCAAGACGATATTTTGAAAAAAAGAAAAAAAGAAAAATTCATTTTTGGGTGAATTATCACTTTAACCTATTTAAATTCGCTATAGCTTTTAACTCATTTAAATTCAATCATTTGTAAAGTGAGTGTATTAATGAAATATCATCACAAAGCATGTTAACAGAACTTTTTTTTTATTATTATTTTAAGGTTGGCACTAATTAGTGCTGTACTGGAATCATGAGACAAGTCAGAATCCACATGTCCTGGTGCTTGGTGACAAGGAAAACTCCTCCCAAGTTTTTATTATTTTAAACGGAGAGGCGATGGAACAGGAGACGATACTACAAGCAGTCGATCTGTGTTTCCAACTTTTCTTTGTAAATGACATCTACTACCCAAAGCCCTCTGCTCATATTTGAGAGTTTTTGTAACACACAGTCTTTAATAGTTTCTTCTGCACACTGTCTCCTCCTTAAAAACATTGTATTTAGTAATCAGTAAAAAACTTTTTTTGTTGATCAACAGTAGGTCCAGCAGCTAGTATATTGATTTTATGATAATATTTTTGTTTTATTATTATGTTATGTTCATTTGAAAATCTTAACATTTGCCAAGTGTGGTAACCCATTATCAGAATTGGTGCTCTGCATTTAACCCATCCAAGTGCACACACACAGCAGTGAGAAGTGAACACACACCCGGAGCAGTGGGCAGATATAGGTCCAGCATCCGGAGAGCAACTGGGGGTTCAGTGCCTAGCTCAAGGGCACTTCAGTCATGGGTATTGAGGGTGGAAAAGAGCACTGTCGATTCGCTCCCTCCACCTACAACTCCTGCCAGCACAGAAACTCAAACCTGCGACCTTCAGGTTACAGGTCCAACTCTCTAACCATTAGGCCACAGCTGTGAACTGTATTTGCACATTTGTTTGTTTGATATGAATATGAATCGACACATTTGTACATCTTGAAAATGTCAGTTGTATTTTTACACATTCTTGTCAATTTAAATAAAATATTTTAAAATATATTTGTAAATGTGTTATTTGCATATTAAAATAAAATCTGTAATTTACAACAAAGTAGTTTCATAATATGGTTGTATTAAGTAATTTTTAATAAAAACACTGATGTTAATTAATATAAATAATTAACTCAACTGTTGCGTAACTTTTAACCCAATGGGTTGGGTTGAAATAACCCACAGATTGGAAGGTGCTATACCAACCCATAGTTGGGTTACAGGTTGGGTTATTTTCAACCCAACATTTTTTAGTGTGTATTACTGTTTAATTCAAATGAAAGCAGGAATCCAATTTCAGAGGTAATTAAATGTAATATTGTTGAGCAGTTTATATATTTGGGAGTACAGATATTGCACAGATATTTAATGTTATAAATTAATGAGTCAATTGATAGATGGATGTCACTACCAGTATCTATAACTGGGAGAATTCATATTTTAAAAATGAATATACTACCCAAACTACTTTATTTCAAAATATTCCATTACCGACACCTTCAGATTTGCTCTCAAAAATCAAAACCACGTTTAGGAGGGCAAGACTCCTTTTGTGTTGTTGTATTTATCATTGACAGAGGAGGTTTAAAATGTCCGAACATAATGTGGCACTACTAGGCTGCACAGCTAAGGTCTGTCATGTTTTTTTTTTTTAAAAAATTAAACAGAAATAGAATCTCATTAAACAGAAATAGAATCTCATCGTCTAAGCCTACCTCTTCCCGTCATACATGTATTCAGACACAGCAAAAAACTACAGAAACAAACTAAAAACCCAATTGTAAGACATATTTAAAGATATGGTATAATGTGCATTTATTTGCAATCAAGTCAATGATATCGCTGTAGATGAAGTGACCCCAACTAAGCAAGCCAGAGGCGACAGCGGCAAGGAACCGAAACTCCATCGGTGACAGAATGGAGAAAAAAACCTTGGGAGAAACCAGGCTCAGTTGGGGGTCAGTTCTCCTCTGACCAGACGAAACCAGTAGTTCAATTCCAGACTGCAGCAAAGTCAGATTGTGCAGAAGAATCATCCCTAAGACTTAAATTTCTTATCTCAATATAGTCCAATATGAAGGGATTTAAAATGATTCAAGATCTTTATTTGACAGACTCTTATATAATTATGTCTTTTGAGGAGTTGAGGCTTATATTCAGCCTTAATAGGATTTTTTTTCTCAAATATCTTCGGCTAAGAAGCTTCGTTAAAACAAATCAAGATAATGCTCTTAATTCATCCACATTCATCTTAAGAAAAAAAATATGATAAAATATAATCTGAGAAAGGGTATCATATTTGAATTTTATGAGTTGCTGACAATTTACTCATCTGAGAATTCACAGTATAAATTGAATGCATGGAAGGAAGATTTCCAATTGGATATTTCATATTAGGGTTGGAAAGAAGCTTGTACTAGTGTTCACACTATGTCTATCAATACACGACGTAAACTTATACAGTATAAATGGATAATGCGGTGGAATTAAATAGATATAATAAAAACATACCAGACATATGCACAAAATGTATGGAAGCTAGAGAACTTCTTTTCAGTGTATTTGGCATTGCAGAAAGATTAAATTGTTTTGGGGAGAGGCAAAACTTAGAATTGAAAAGATAATTTCAAAACATATTTTACTGGACCCTAAGCTTTTCTGTTGGGCTTACCCAGAGAAACTAAATTATAGTAGAAGTGAACAAGCATTTATAGACCTCAGCTTTCTTTATGCCAAAAAATGTGTAGCTCTGTTGTGGACAAAGACACAATGACCAAATAAAACTCAATGAATAAGACAGATTTGGTCAAACCTTCCATTAGAAAACATAACTTACATATTAAAGGCTAAACACTATGTGTTTGTAAACACATGGAGTCTTTTAATTATATTAAAGATTTGGATAGATGAAGTGGATGACTAATATTTGTGGACTAATCTTTCTATCTTATGGTTGTATAGAAATTTGGAAAAATATATATGATTGTAAAGGCTATGTTTCAATGTGTTTAAAAGATGAAAATAAAATACAAATATTGTGGAGAAAAAGAAAAGAAAAAGGAAGATATGATCAGTTAAGGTGAAATTTGTTCTTAAGAAGTTTTCCTGAATCCAGCCCTGAAGCGACTGAGAGCAACAGCAGGAAAATGACAACGTTCGATGATTATACAATGGACAAACTAGATGTAAAGGCACATGAGGCAGATCACATGAAAGTGAAAGCTGATTCATGTGCCAAAGCTGCAACAACAAAGCATCTCTCCATTAGCAAATAGCCTCCTTGGTCTTAGTTTTCAAATCTGTCTCAGTTAGTTTTTGTAATCTGATCTACTGGGGATTTCTGATTTTTTGATTGTTCATTGGAAGAGGAGCACAGCACTGCCAAGAAACAGACAGAAAAACACCTATTAGCATGATGTGCAGGAGGACATCTTTAAAAACCACAACATGACAACATTCAAATAGACACTTATTCCTTTCTTAATACATGTATCAGGTTTTACTGCACATATTCATCAGAGACATTATTTAAAAAATATCTGTCTGGAACAAACACATATGCAGAGTGATGCAAACAGTGAAAAGTCCCAGTGCTGCTGGACTATTATATAGTTATGCACATTTTGTACGTCTCTTATCTAGGGTGACCATCCCATCCCAGCCAGGATTTTAATAATGCCTAAAACATCCAGAGCAGTTTCACCAATAACATGCAGGTATTTTACGTAATCGAACAATCGTGGGGCCGCGTGTGAGAATGTGAGATCTAGAGGGAACAATTAAAGCGATGCAAATATGCGCACGTGTTTGTTCGTTCGATTGACTTGGAGCGCTGCTGTGCACAAATCTAAAAAAAAAAAAAAAAAGTGCACCACAATGCTTCAAGTCAAACGAACGAACAAACATGTGAAAGCGATTTGAAAGCATAAGGAGCCGTCTGCTCTGCTCTTTATAACTCTCATAAATGTTACACAACGATCAACCTGCACAGTGCAAATAGCCAAAACCTGGATAATTTAGGCAATATTAAATTCCTGGCTGGTACGTGTCCCGTATGAACAGCGCATATGGTCACCCTACTCTTATCACTTCAGATGTTTGTTCTATTTGAATGTAAGTGCCCTGCAAAGTGGACATCATAAGATATTCTGCCATGATTCCAGTTTGTAGTGAATGTATAAGTTCCATTCAAAGTGCACTGAAGTGTGCTAGATGTTAATTTAAATTGTATTTATTCACAGAGGTATATGATGTGACACTTGTCTGTATGTGAAGACGTTGCACAGCACAAATCCGTGAATGAATGTTCCGAAGTGAAGTAAACTTCAACAGATGTCCCCTGGTCAGGGAGTAGGGAGCAATGAACACTGTGTAGGGACCGTGTCAATGGGAACACAGTTCATGCACGGAGCTCACTTCTAATGAGCTGATAATCTGAATGGTGTGTTAACAAAGAGAGACTGGAATTGAGAACCTTGAACTACACGACAGCTCAAATCTGAACATCAAACAACTTACTGACTTTGTAAAAGGCCACAGACAAAAAGAGGGCATGACATATGACCAAGGATCACACACTGTACAGACAACGGGAGAAAGTCACATTAAAAAATATGAAATGTGTCTAAAATCCAATTTGAAAAATTAATGAAATGCATAATTATATAAAAAACTGGATGAGAAGTAATTTCTTACCGCTAAATTCTGAAGTTTTTATTATAGGGCCTAAAAACTCTACTTGTAATAACCTAGAACACTGTCTAAGACTTGATGGTTGCTCTGTCAATTCTTCGTCATCAGTTAGGAACCTAGGTGTGCTACTTGATCGCAATCTTTCCTTAGAAAGCCACGTTTCTAGCATTTGTAAAACTGCATTTTTTCAACTCAAAAATATATCTAAATTATGGCCTATGCTCTCAATGTCAAATGCAGAAATGTTAATCCATGCATTTATGACCTCAAGGTTAGATTATTGTAATGCTTTATTGGGTGGTTGTTCTGCACGCTTAGTAAACAAACTACAGCTAGTCCAAAATGCAGCAGCAAGAGTTCTTACTAGAACCAGGAAGTATGACCATATTAGCCCGGTCCTGTCCACACTGCACTGGCTCCCTATCAAACATCGTATAGATTTTAAAATATTGCTTATTACTTCTAAAGCCCTGAATGGTTTAGCACCTCAGTATTTGAATAATTGTTATGGAATAACCTACCTAATATTGTTCGGGAGGCAGACACCCAGATGTGTATGTGTATGCGGTAAGTAGCGAGAGTGCATAAATATAACGCGAAAGCACATAAAAATAATGCATGAGTGCAAATCTCTCTGTTCGCACGCAGATTTCCTTTGCTCTGTCATAAAACCAGATGTGCTTGCTAAGATACACGCTGCTCTGCACGGAAGAGTGTGTGCACTTAAAACATGTCTCCTCTCACTTAAACTGCGTCCTGTGCAATCACAATTCTCTCTATGCTCATGTGTTAGATATGAATTATTTTCGCATGTTTTTATTTCTAGCCTTTTACTACGTGCAGTCTGAACGCTCTGATCCTTTAACATGGGCTCAGAAAAAAGGCGAATCACAGACTGTGTGTGAACATGGAGTTAGGCATATGCCCTTTCTGTTCTGTTCTCGCGCTAGGCTCAATGCATTCTTCATGCTATAAAGCGATTTAGAAATCATGCACGCTCAAATCGTGATTTTATGACGATTTCTTTTAATCACACAGCCCTAGAATAGACTTGAAATGAACAGAAAATAATTGGCAGCCCACAGGCCCGCGTTGGCCCACGTACCACAGGTTGAAAACCACTGACCTAGAATATCAATATCAACTGCGGGCGGCAGATCCTTTTCCTCTTTGGCACCTAAACTCTGGAATAACCTACCTAACATTGTTCGGGAGGCAGACACACTCTTGCAGTTTAAATCTAGATTAAATACCCATCTCCTTAACTTGGCTTACACATAACATACTAATATGCTTTTAATATCCAAATCCGTTAAGAATTTTTAGGTTGCAATAGTTAAGTTGATTCTTCTGACTTTGCTGCAGTCTGGAATTGAACTACTGGTTTCGTCTGGTCAGAGGAGAACTGACCCCCAGCTGAGCCTGGTTTCTCCTGAGGTTTTTTCTCCATCCCGTCACCGATGGAGTTTCGGTTCCTCTGGCTTGCTTAGTTGGGGTCACTTCATTTCCAGTGATATCACTGACACAGATACTATTTAAACTGAACTGAGCTGGATGATGTTTCATCACTGAATATATGATGAACTGCCTTTTTGCTTTATTGACACACTATTTTCCTATTTAATGCAATCTATATTGTTAATAAATAAAGGTGACGACTTAAAATCGACTCGATAAATTATGTCTGATATTGTCCAACTAGATGAAATCAGTGTCTTAAGCTAAATATGAGTCTCTGCTCATCGTACACAAAACAATTTTCTGTAAACTTCAACAGCTGAAAATTTGCAGACTGAATCTGACTTTTAGCAACTAGTGTTTACTTAGATTTTATGTTAGTGATATATCTATATAATACTGCATATTTACAGAATCATTTTTGTAATTCATAATCACAATTGTGAGTAGTAATTACATTTTATAGCTAAAAGACTTGAAAATTCTAAGAAAATCAGCCCTTCCTCAAACCAAAACATGGCATTGCAGTCATACTTTGTGCTTTTGTGCAGTGGAAGAAAATCGCAAGTAGTCAGTCAATTCAACAATCTTCTGTTCTGAAAGACAAATAATCTCGTTCTTCTTGTTACATTTGTCAGAAGACAGCAACCCTCCAGTTATCCTTCCTAGACTATTTTCAAGCATGTCTAATTGCATCTTAACGATCAGAAATCAGCTGCTATCATATTTTTACAAGGCACTGCAAAACACTAAAAAGGCAATTGACTTGAGAGGATAAACTGACATGCATTAATTAAAAGCAAACAAGTGTGTAAGAGACTTATTGATTACTGATCAGCAGTAGTTTTGCCGTCGTGTATAATGCAGGACAGAGTTTGCTACAGAACATTCACTGAGCATTTGGAAAAGAGAGACATTTCCTTCCATTTCGAAAAATAAGACTAATTACCTTATTCTGATCGGTCCAGTACAGGAAGTAGCCCCGCGGGTCAACACGCAGCGTCACGGGTGTAACTGTGGTGCAGTCCTACAAAAACATAAGAGAACAACAAACACAATCATATCAGTGTCATCCCAGCACAAGGGTTAGTTTTATGACAGTCAACATAATGAATACTAATCTAATGCATTGTGTGACTTAGGGGTGCTTGGCTACTAATTGCTATTGGCTGATAATGGCTTTGGGAAGTTTGATCGGTGGTCTCTATAAAGGTGGATCTCATAAACCGATCTCAAGCTCACAAAGTGCCTCCTATGAAAGCTTTGGCAGGACTTGCAGCCTCACCATCTAGATCTCTGTACAGTACGGGCAAAATAATTATAATGCTGAAGGTGAGTTACAATTCATTTCTTTATTAAATAACTTGCAAAGTAATTTGCAGACTTTATGCGAGATGTAAAATCACAAACAGTGTGAGGAAATCCCTGTGTGCTCTCTCTCTCTTTCCCTCTTAAAATACACAAATGGCTTCAAATCAGCACATCACGTCTGCACTATGGTCGATATGCTCAGCTGACACAGGAATTGTCACTTGCACAATCTTGGCAGTGTTGTATTGTCACTTGTATCTTCCTTTTTGTTTTGCCAGTGTCTGAACTATTCAGCACATGTGCGCTCATGCACACTCAAACAACACACATAACCCTACCTCACCTACAGCTCACCAAATCAGGCTTGTGCTGTGTGTAAGCTATTGTAAAACAATTTCTGCATTGTAAAAACAAAAATGCACTGCATGATCAAACATTTAGGGGAGATAATTATATATTTTTAAAAAATGTCTACAAAACACCTGCGCCCCTTAAATGACCCACCCTCCCCCAGCACCCCCCCCCCCCAAAAAAAAACTCACCTAAAAGGGTAATTGCCCTCATTCTCAAAAATGAAATTTTGTCGCTCCAAAAATCCTGATCAGAGCACCCTTAATATGACTGAAGTGTGGCATGTTTATGTCCATGTAAATAGGGAAATTAAAGAAAAGGAAAGATGTGAACCAGTAGAGTGAGGAGATAACTGTAGTTCCTGCAAAACAAACCTCATCGTGAGTCAAACTGAGGGTCTGGTGTAAGTCGTCAAGCACCGAAAGAAATGAGCAGTCTGTGTGTCGTATAACCCTGAGGACAACTTTACATAGCAGCTGCAGATATTACTGGAGCTCTATAAAAAGATCCACACGCCTTTGTTCTGTGGCGATTTGAGCACCTAAACTTCAGCAGGGGCAGATTACACAGCCAGAGATTCAACCACATCAGTGCTTTTATTATGGAGTCCAAAACATCACATCTGTGAGCAGTACACACTGAGAAGAGATAAACATCACCCAGATCACACACCAGAGGTTTTATGAGTGTGTCTAATCATATATAGTCAACAGCTTGTCTCACTGGTTCCTGTTTCTAAATGATTTATTGCTGCGAGGCCTTTTGATGCAGGTTCTACCACCGAATGACAAACACTAGCCAAGAATGCTGGTACTGACATGCTGCTCGTGTTGTAGGTTATAGAGCAGATTTTAAGTCACTTTGTGTCCTTCACTGAAACAAAGATGAAGACCCATTTCTAGAGAAAGTTTCTATTTGCTCCCCATTTAATCTCATTATTGTCTGGGAGAAACAGTTGAGATACTGAGGAGATCTTCTTTCCATTGGGTTTCTGCAGTTACAGATCCTTCAGTTAGTCACAATGATTTAAAGGCAGACAGCAAATACACCATCAGACCTGAGGTAGAGGCTTCTGAGTGAGTGCCACAAATTAGGAAAATCAATCTCTTGGCTGGAGAAATGAGCTTTGGGTATTCTGATGGCTTTTTGTTACTGCAAATACATTGAATAAGCAAAGCTCAAGAGCCATTTTCTGCATGATGGCAAGGCAACATGCATGCAGTCAGACATCTTTTGCTCAAGGCATGGAGAAGACAAGGCAGTTTAAAAACAACCATAATGTCTTTTACATGTAACAAGTAAGCCGGTGATGTTTTCCTTAGTATTTCAAGCACAACAGTCACACACACAGGCAATTTAAAATGTCCATAATGGACAGATTACATTGTATATTGTAAATAAAAAAAGTTTATTTTAATGGAAATTCAATAAAGATTATTTCTACATCTTTTTTTTGTCAATTTTTGTGAATTAAATACTTTACAACTGAAAACATGAGAGGCCTTATTTGATTATTTTCTTTATGGTTTATTTTAATCTTTAAGGAAAATATCAGAATACTCATATAAAATAAATGCATCAGGTTCACTTTAAAAAACATGATAAACTTTTTTTTTCATATTTATTTCTTTAACACTTTATACTATACTGATTATGTCAAAGCAGCGCTACAGTGTCAAACAGGAAAAACATGCTGATGATGCAAAAGGACAATAGAAAACAGTCAGATTTTGTTGAAAGTGAGTCATCGTTGAGTTCAGTTCAGTTCTCTTCCCACAGTGTCTGTGCAGTCAAGTCAACAATATTACCAGAAATTAAGCTTTAAGAAAAAAACCTTGGGAGAAACCAGGCTCAGGTCGGGTTCAGTTCTTCTCTGACCAGACAAAACCAGTAGTTCAATTCCAGGCTGCAGCAAAGTCAGATTAAGAAGAGGACTCATTTAAAAATGAAAGACCCAAAACAGCTAAACTAATATTCAAAAACACAGAGTCCAGGCTGATTCTGATAGGATGAGACATGTGATGCACATCAGAGCAACTGGATATTAAAACGTGAGTGAATTTGTGATTGTCAACAACTAGACGCCACCAGGCCGTACTAGTCTGAGCAGTC
Organism: Carassius gibelio; assembly: GCF_023724105.1. NCBI lineage: Eukaryota > Metazoa > Chordata > Actinopteri > Cypriniformes > Cyprinidae > Carassius > Carassius gibelio. Next base: position 28,653,987 of record NC_068390.1, read on the forward strand.
TGATTGACTCCCACATATCAATAACAAAGAAGTCCTGGCCAATATATCCCCAATGCTAAATGTCTTGACATGTTTTTTAAGTCATGCATACTGAACAGCCCTACTTAGATGCAATGTAAAATTTCGGTGATCACCATTTCTCTAGAAGCAGTTGTTTTTCTGACAGACTGGTATGGCAAGTAAGATGAGGTATACTGAATGATTAATAGGCCTACTGATTTCTTTGGCTTGTTCCCAGTAGGTGGTAATGAATAAAAATGTGCACAACAGTAAATGAAAGGCTGCAGTCAAATGATTCTGAAAAACTCTGGGTTTCAAAAGCCTCTTCCAGCAAAGCGCTTTACTTTTCATTTTTACCAGTGACAACACAAAGATTTTAAAAGCTAAAAGTAAAACAGGATGAGAAAAGTTAAAAGAACGAAAAGGACAAAAGAGGAAGGAATGCACAGGACAAAAACATGGAAACTGAGGAAACTCAGGAAATTAGCCTGGAATCACACCCAAAACCACCACAAACTGGAAAAAACTGGAGCATCACATGAATCCCTGCTCCTCATGCACATGTTAGGAAACATGGCTGTCACTGGAGGAGATCGGAGAAAGCGATCAGCTTCTTCAAGACTGCATAATTTATCAGCTCCGAAAGCTGTTTTTAAGCATTTTGGATATTTCATTTCTTTTTGTTTATAAAACTAAGATCAGATAAAAAAAGATACTCGAAATCTATGATATGAAGAATAGGGGACAATAATATGTCGCTAATATTAGCTTCAATTCTGTACTTACATAAAATGTAATTAAGGAGATTCACACTCAATTTTAAATGTAATTGTCACTCTCAAACATAACATTTATTCAACCTGGTCTCATAAAAATGCGTTCCTCTGTGTACTTTTCTGAAAATAATTTTTACATACCTTACTGCATGTTTCAAAGAGAAATATCCACTGAGTAGCGCTAAAACATGAGTTCAATATGTGAATCCTGGCACATTTTAATTATGTTGACATAAGTATGTAGTGCTGTGTTTTATTACGTTGCTTCAGTTACGTATTGTGGCGGTTCAGAACTCAAATATCCTGAGACTGTTGCTAAAAGTTAATGCTCTATCATGTTGGAAATATGCCCTATACCAAACCATACCCTAAACCTACCTGACAGTGTTAACAATTACAAAACTTATATACAAACACATTTGTTGATGCAACCATGCCATTTGAACTTCCTTATATGCATATATAAGACACTGCAATTTAAATGCATAAATCTGGTAGAATAAAGTGAATAGATCAATGAAGACATATGTCCTCTTGTAAATAATCATGTGCTCTAGTAGTAACTTATTTATCAGTTGCATAGATGTGAATGTGATGGTAGGGCTCAGTTTTCACTATATACATTCTTATAAAAGCTAGAGAATGAGACAAAGCTAGATTTTTACCCATTTTTAAAATAATCTCAATGACCAAATAGGCCACATGACTGTTAGGGTTGTGCCGATAGAAGATAGACGAAAGTATCGTGTATCGACGATAGTCAGAGATATATACATACTGGGATAACTTGTTAAATCCATGAAATGAAAGGGATAGAAAACGAGGAGTTGGTGTCCCACACATATATTGGCTGGTACACGGCTACACGCTCTTCTCATTCATGGAGATTAACTCTTTCTTGGCTTTACAAATAAAGTAAAGACAAAATAATAACAAAGCGACAGAGCAATCTTATCATCCAAAGTGGTTCTCATGTAGTCCTTCTCTTTAAAGACTGATCACTTAACTTATAATGCACACTATGTGGTGACATAGAAGGACTACATGAGAACCACTGTGGATAAGTTCGCTCTGTCGCCTTGTTATTATTTTCAGGCAAACTGCACTATAATGTGATGCATGCAAAATACAGACTTTTTGCCTTACAAAGTCTCCATCCACAAACAGATGTACATCGTCTGCAGATATAAGGTATTTCATTGCACTTTAACAAGTAATCTGTACGGCCTGTATATGTGCAATATTTTAAATGAGCCCTCACTAACTGAGTTTAATGCCACAGTTATGTTAGAACGCATCTCATTCTTGTTTCTGTGGCGGTGCGTCGGTCTCGTCATGAGGCGTGCAGTCTGGAGCGCTGTATGACTGATGTAGCAGTTCAATTCAACTTTACTCATAATATATGAACTTAGCTGTTTCAAATACTTTTTATTTATAGTGTTCGTTTATGCCCAATATTAGTGTTAAACTGCTGGACTTTAAATGAAATCGACTATTGATTTTCACTGTTGACTGATTTTGCAGAACATTTAGACTGATAACTTCTGTGCGCAGATGCAGCAGATTTGTCACAGGACGCGCGATATGACACTTTCGTCTGACTATATATGAACTAGCTGTTTAAAATACAATATTTTTACATTTAACGTTAGTTTATCAGTATGTTTGGAAGTATATTTTTTCAATTACTGGTGATTCCATAGGCTCTCTCTCTCGCACCGGTGCGGTTTAAAATAACAAATAGTTATGCTATGACAAGAACAAAGAGTCTCTCTCTAGCTCCACCTATGCTCGATAATATCGTGTATCATCGATCTCACGTGCTGACGATATGATGATTTGAAAAATGACCATATTGCCCAACACTAATGACTGTAAAATAGTCTGCAGGTGCATTTTTAACTAACCCTATGTTAATAGATGCAATTTCAGTTATACACTCTGAATGGAAATTATCATATGCAGCAAAATACAACTACATGTACAAAACTGTATGATTTCATGTCAGTCTCTTCAGACCTCTTCATGAACATTGTGTTACGAATGCACACACAAAACGAGGGATCAAGTTGCAGCGTTTAATGGGAAATCCAAAAATCAAATCAAAAACAGGCAAGAGGTCAATAACAACAAAAGCAGTCCAAAAACAAGAACCATGAAAAACACTGGAGACCACGAGAAAGCAGGGTGACATGAAACAAGGTCTCCATGAAACAGACAGAAACAAACCGGTTTACATGGACAGGTGAAAATTATGAAAGTGGGGACAGCTGAGTGTAATTAACAGTGATGAATGGGACAAAGACTTGTGGGAAATGTAGTGCCTGCAGTGGGTTGACTCAATGGGGAAGTGAAGGGAAACACAGACCAGACACATTGAACTTCTATAACATTTGACCTTCTAACTGAACTCCTTTTCACAAACTTAACATAGAAATAAAAACAGTATAAATAACCAAAAATAAACAGCAAAGTACCTTCTTAGTTGTATTAAGTGCAAACAATAAGTGCAGCCATAATCAAATAGGCTACTCTCTCAATATTCAAAATGCAAATAGAGACCAAATTTTTCAAGCATGACAACTACACAACTATTACAACCTAAATACTAATGACAACCTAGATATGTTATGTAGCTTAATTTGCGTGCATCAGAGAACCGCTCTCAAAATGTGGGGTTTTAAAATAGCTTTTGAATGCTTGTTTTACTTTCAGGTTTTGATTTAAAGATTCTGTGTACTCTTAGCAGTGCTGAGCATGCATTCTACAATACAAGACATTAATTTTGTCAAACGCTCTGCAACAATTTCTTATGGACCAATGAGGCTCTTATTTGTTCATGCTGAAGTAAATAAAATAAAAAAATAAAATAAATAGTCTGGCCAATCTGAGGTCCTTATGCGGCAGCCTTGGCAAGCCTGTGCGTTAATCCACGCTTGATTACATAGGATTCGAACCTGAGTTCCTCACCTCTTAAGTACATCCCCATACTCCGTGAGCTACTAAACAAACCTACCATTTAAGAAAACCAATATATATGAAGCTGTATATGTGTGATGCTAACTTTCAAAAGCATCAATTTTCAAATCTCCTGGCACATTAAAATTGTTTTGAAGTCATAACAAAATATTTTTCAAATAAAAGTTATGAGTTATTAATTGAAACTCTGTAAATTTGTGTGAAAGGAATAAAAGGTGTACTGCCTCTAGTGTTCATTTATTTTGGAAACTGCAGTGATATTGTCACGGAGACGAACCCCGTGATTCCCTCTACTGGCCAGCAGAGGGCTCCATCTCCGGAATATTGACTCTTATGCACTCTCTCTCAACTACACTTCCCATCTACCCCGTGCATTGGACTCTGATCACCACACAGGTGCAGCTCATTAGTACGGCTATATAAGCTGCACAATCACATCAGTCAAACGCGAAGTCTTGTTTTGCTCCGGCTGACATTTCCAAGCGTTATTTCCTGTATTTGATTTCCTGTTACCAGTTCTGTTTGTTTACCGTCTCTTGAACCTTTGCTGCCTGCCACTTGACCTTGGATTGTTTATTGGACTCTGAATCTTGCCTGTTACCTCTGAACTTCTGCCTGTGTTTGACGACGATTCTGGTTATCTCTACTGTTGTGTTTGCTGGTCCTGATCCCTGCCTGTACGACCTCGAGTCTTTCAATAAAGCCTGCAAAATGGATTCCCTGTCTGATGATGTGTTACAGAAGACTTCGCCACAACCGAATCCAGCGGCTTACGATCATCTGTGTGCTACTATGGTAGCCCAGGCAAGTCAAATCGCTGCTAACCAGCATCAATTGAAACGTCTCACTTCAACCGCGGAAGAACTGGTAAAGGCTGTTCAAAACCTCCACAGCACTGCCGTGACGTCACCCCCACCTGCAGCGGTCACCGCTTCCCACACGGCAGAAACGCCAACTCACGTTAATCCACGACTGGCTTACCCGGAGAAATTTGACGGGGACTCTACCAAGTGTAAGGGCTTCCTACTACAGTGCTCGCTGTTCGTTGAACAACAACCCACCCTTTACACCACTGATGCTGGTAGGATCGCCTTTGTGTGTTCATTATTAACGGGAAGAGCTTTGGAATGGATAACGGCTGTATGGCACGAGGATGGAACGGCGTTCACCACTTTCACTGATTTTCTGATACGATTCCGTGAGGTGTTTGATCACCCCCGAGAGGGGAAAGGAGCGGGTGAGCGTTTGCTTGAACTGTCGCAGGGAGGATTAACAGCAGCGGAATATGCCTTGAACTTTCGTACTTTGGCTGCTCAGACGTCATGGGTGAGTGACACGCTGAAGGTATTGTTTCGCAAGGGGCTTAATCACGAGCTGCAAACCGAACTCGCTTGCCGTGATGAAGGGAGGACTCTGAGTGATCTTATCTCACTGACTATAACCATTGATAATCTGCAACGCTCTCGCCGTGTCAGTGCTCAACGCCTCTTCCCCGCTGCGGTAACGCGACCCGCAGAAACTACAGAACCTATGCAGATCAACTCCTATCATCTGACTGATGAGGAACGTCACCGCCGCAGGGTTAACCGACTCTGTCTCTACTGTGGCGCTTCGGGACATCTACGAATCAATTGCTCCTCTCGTCGCTCTTCTCACACTCTGAAATCGGTGAGTGTACCTTTTAACTGTGTGTCAGTCCCTCTGGTAATCAAGACCGACAAGGTTCGAGTAGCCACCACTGCTCTACTGGACTCAGGAGCAGCTGGGAACTTTATCTCTGAGGAATTTGCCAGAAGGAATAACATCTCTTTAATTTCATGCACTAATTCTCTGTCTGTAGCCACAATAGATGGACGCCCTCTAGGGTCTGGACTGATCACTCACCGCACCCAAGATCTGCAAATGTTAACCGGTCTGCTACACCAAGAAACCATTCAATTCTACGTGCTCCCTGTATCTAACACCCCTGTTATTTTGGGATTGCCCTGGCTCAGACTGCATGATCCTCAGGTGTCGTGGAGAGAGGGACAAATTCTTAGATGGAGCTCCCAGTGTCAGAAATCATGCCTCTCGATCATCTCTCCCATGAATGTACAAGTTGTCACATTAGACCCGGAGTTCACCAGCATTCCCAATCTGCCCAAGGAGTATCACGATCTCGTCACCGCCTTCAGCAAGGTACAAGCAAACACATTACCACCACACCGCAGCCATGATTGTGCCATTGATCTCATTCCAGGCTCATCACCACCCCGGGGTCGAATATTCCCATTATCATTACCCGAGTCAGAAGCTATGGCCAAGTACATCAAGGAGGAGCTGGAGAAGGGGTTCATACGTCCATCTACCTCTCCTGCTTCAGCTGGCTTCTTCTTTGTCCGCAAGAAGGATGGAGGTCTGCGCCCTTGCATCGATTATCGTGGACTCAATGAAATAACAGTAAAGTTTCGCTATCCTCTACCACTGGTGCCCTCTGCATTGGAACAGCTACGTACTGCACAGTACTACACCAAATTGGATTTGCGCTGCGCATACAACCTCATCCGCATTAGGGAGGGGGACGAGTGGAAGACAGCTTTCTCAACCACCAATGGGCACTACGAATACCGGGTGATGCCGTTTGGACTGGTCAATAGTCCTTCGGTTTTCCAATCCTTTGTCAATGACATCTTCAGAGACATGCTAAATAGAACGGTTATCATATACATTGACGATATCTTAATCTATTCAGATACCCTGGAGGAACATGTCCAACATGTGAGAGCTGTGCTGCAAAGACTCATTGAACACCAACTCTATGCTAAGGCGGAGAAGTGTGAATTCCATACCACCTCTACCACCTTCCTGGGGTACGTCATCAGCCCAGAGGGGGTCGCCATGGATGAGAGCAAAGTCAATGCCGTTCTCAAGTGGTCAGTACCAAGGACACTAAAGGAGCTCCAACGCTTTCTGGGGTTTGCTAATTTCTATCGCCGTTTCATCAGGAACTTCAGCTCTGTGGTTAGTCCCCTCACGTCTATGGTCAAGAAAGGAACCCATCGGCTACACTGGGCTGAAGCTGCTCTTCAAGCTTTCCAGGAACTAAAGAGAAGGTTTGTGACCGCCCCCATACTCCATCATCCTGACCCATCTCTTCAGTTTCTCGTCGAGGTGGATGCCTCCAACACTGGTATCGGGGCTATTCTCTCCCAACGCCAGAGTTCTACTGCTAAACTCCACCCATGTGCCTTTTACTCCCGCAAACTCAATGCTGCTGAACGTAACTACGACGTTGGAGACCGTGAACTTCTCGCTATGAAAGCGGCCTTCGAGGAGTGGAGACACTGGCTGGAGGGGGCCAACTTTCCTTTCTCCGTACTAACCGATCATAAGAACCTTGAGTATTTGCGCTCAGCCAAGCGCCTCAATCCACGGCAGGCCAGATGGTCACTGTTCTTCTCCCGATTTGACTTCTCAGTTACCTACCGTCCAGGCTCCAAGAACACTAAGGCAGATGCGCTTTCCCGTATCCACGAAGATGAACAGATCTCATCCGAACCTGAATCCATACTCCCTTTCAAGGTAATCATTGCACCCGTACAATGGGACATCATGACGCTTATCCAGCAACACAACTCTCAACATGCACCTCCAACAACTTGCCCTCCTGATAAGGTTTACGTACCACCCACTCTACGCGATCAAATACTCAACCACACGCACTGTCTGCCCTCATCTGGCCACCCAGGTATCACGGCCACCATTCATCTGCTGCAGAACCGGTTCTGGTGGGAATCATTGCCCAAAGACACCATTGCCTTCATCCAGCAATGCCAAACCTGTAATGCGCACAAAACTCCACGCCAATTGCCAGCCGGATTACTCCAACCACTCCCCATTCCACAACGACCTTGGTCCCACATTGCAATAGACTTTATCACTGATCTACCTGTCTCTCAAGGTAACACTGTCATCCTTACTGTGATTGATCGATTCTCCAAAGCCTGCCGCCTTATTCCCCTGCCCAAACTGCCTACTGCTCTGCAAACTGCTGAACTACTATGTAACTGGGTCTTCCGTCTCTACGGACTACCTGAAGATATCGTCTCCGATAGAGGTCCTCAGTTCACGTCTCGTCTCTGGAAAGCCTTCTTCCAAGCCCTCAATGTAAACGTGAGTCTGACCTCCGGTTACCACCCTCAATCCAACGGTCAGGTCGAAAGACTCAATCAGGAACTCACCCGGTTCCTGAGATCTTATTGTAGTTCCAACCAAGAGGATTGGGCCCAGTACCTCCTTTGGGCGGAGTACGCACAGAACTCTCTGGTCAAGCCAGCTACTGGTATCACCCCCTTTAGATGCATCCTAGGCTATCAGCCTCCCATGTTTCCCTGGTCTGGGGAACCCACCGACGTACCCGCCGTCACGGACTGGCTGCAACGCAGTGAGGAGACTTGGAACCAAGCCCATGTACACCTTCAACGAGCCATCCGTCGTCAAAAGGAACAGGCTGACCACCGTCGGCGTCCTGGGCCGGTATACCAACCAGGTCAGTGGGTGTGGCTCTCTACCCGAGATCTCCGTCTTCGACTACCCTGCAAGAAGTTGAGTCCGAGGTACGTGGGTCCATTCAAAATTACACATCAGATCACTCCTGTGTCATTCCGTCTTGCATTACCTGACACCTATCGCATCTCTCCTACGTTTCATGTATCTCTGCTCAAGCCCGCTGTTGCCCCTGGAGAAGAGGGAGAGGGGAGGTCCCGTGAGCAGAGTCCCCAGCCCGTCCAGATAGAGACTGAGGAAACTTACCAGGTGCGAGAACTTCTTAACTCCAGACGTCGTGGACGCATTCTGCAGTATCTGGTCGACTGGGAGGGGTACGGTCCGGAGGAACAATCCTGGGTCAATGCTGATGACATACTAGACCCCAACCTAATCACAGAGTTTCATCGGTTACATCCGGAGAGACCGGCCCCTCGACCACGCGGCAGACCCCGACGTCGTCTACCATCTCGCGCCAGGAGTCGCTCGCAGGGAGGGGGCTCTGTCACGGAGACGAACCCCGTGATTCCCTCTACTGGCCAGCAGAGGGCTCCATCTCCGGAATATTGACTCTTATGCACTCTCTCTCAACTACACTTCCCATCTACCCCGTGCATTGGACTCTGATCACCACACAGGTGCAGCTCATTAGTACGGCTATATAAGCTGCACAATCACATCAGTCAAACGCGAAGTCTTGTTTTGCTCCGGCTGACATTTCCAAGCGTTATTTCCTGTATTTGATTTCCTGTTACCAGTTCTGTTTGTTTACCGTCTCTTGAACCTTTGCTGCCTGCCACTTGACCTTGGATTGTTTATTGGACTCTGAATCTTGCCTGTTACCTCTGAACTTCTGCCTGTGTTTGACGACGATTCTGGTTATCTCTACTGTTGTGTTTGCTGGTCCTGATCCCTGCCTGTACGACCTCGAGTCTTTCAATAAAGCCTGCAAAATGGATTCCCTGTCTGATGATGTGTTACAGATATGTACATTTTGGTACGAATTTCACATTATGCGAAAAAGTGCCCCCAGGTACGTTTTTGCCCTGAGACCAGGCAGCATTTATTTATTAATTCAGCAGATCCTTTAATCCAAGCTGACTTAAAAATTAGGAATATAAAAAAGCAACTCTACTTAAGAAGGTAATAATGTGTGAACTGCTAAAAATACATTTTATTTTGGCTTCTCTTTGACAACAAGAAGTAAAATCTCACAGATTTTCAAAATTGGCTAGTTTGATCGATTGAATGACTAGTCAATTACTCAGTTATTTGAAGGATTTGAGGGAAGCTTAGTATAATTAAGATCATTGTTGACCTCACTAACTAGATGATTATTGGATGAATAATCAAGTAGCCAACAATCATGTCATACCGCTTCTCTTGACAAAGATTTAGCTGGGGCAGTTTGTGACAGTCTAAGATTAGAGTTCCAGCATCACCAAAGATGAGGAATTACCATCAGCAATGATGATCATAAACAATCCGTCTGCTGGTTCAGTACATGCAGGTGGTTTATAAAACCATTCATTCATTCGTTCATTCATTTCTGCAGTTCATGGGCTGGGCACAGTGGATAATGAAGAACACTCCTGTAGCACAGCATTGCTAGAGATGTACAGATAAACCTGGTAATTCTTGACTGGAGAGAAGTGACTTCTGACAGGAAAAATAGAATTCAAGGAAATATTACATTGAAGATAATCATCAGATTTCCAGGATCTTTCAGCTGTTATGATTATTATGGTTATTAATATAGTTAATTTGCCTAAACATAATGCCAAACAAACATCAGTAACAATCTAGTAAAGAAATGGAATCAGCTATGCAAATATGACCTGACAACATGCCCTTATTGTGCAATATAACGGATCAAGATGAAGATGAATACATTTGTTTGAAATACATGTTTTCTAAAATATAAAAAAGCCATACTACACAATATATTTGCATTAAAAATGATAATCACCCAAAAATGCAAACTTTATCTTTATTTACTCGATCCAAAATAGTGATTTCTACGATCTCTTTAAGTTTAAGTTACTTTAGGCAAACGCTGGAATAAATAGGGTTCCCAGCAATCTGCTCATTTTGGTTTAACAGAAGTCAGTTAAACAAACGGGTCTGACATGAGGGAGAATAAATGACGACAGAAGCTTCGTTTTCGGGCTATCTATGTTTTTAATGTTTTCCAACAAAATAAGACATGCGTGTTACTTACATCGTCCCATTTTATGAATTTGTCGCCGGTCCTCAGGCTCTCGGGCACTGAAACGCGCTTGAGCTGGAGCGCGTGAACTCCCGGCTGCGCTCCCGCCATCTGGCTCGTCCGTGTCCGCGCGTGAGCTTCTGCCGCGCTGCTTCTGAAAGGATCGGAGACGTTCACTGCTGCGCCGCTGTGAAAGGACTCACTGCTCGTGCGCAGGACCGGTGCCGCTGTGGACTCACTGCTACGCGCACAGAGATCAGATGCGCGCTCTCGTTGTTAATTGTCAGTGCGTTCAGGAGCGTGTCGTGAACAAACCCACAAAGAAAATATGAAAGATTAAATCCATGACATAGCGATTCTCTAGACAGTCTTGAAATCAATGAGAGATCAAATATAGACTTTTGCTAAAGAAAAAAAAACTAATTGACGTATTAACAATGTAAACGGAAACTTTTCTCATTCCAAGAGCAGATCGTCTGTGCTTATGCTGTATATATTAATATAAAATATATAAAATATATATACTGTGCAATGACTGCTGCGACGGATTAGGAATGTAGAATATGGTCATGCAGAATAGGTGCTTTATAAGTACTAATAAACAACCTATATTTTAATAATAGACATGCTAATAAGCAACTAGATAATAGTGAGAATTGGTCAATAAAATAAAGTGTTACCATCGTCTTCATTTTCTATAATCTACCTAGTCTTTGTTCTACAAATAAATTGAATAAATACTTCACCACTTCACCCTTTTGTCTACAATTTAGTATTTACAATGATATTAATGCAACTCCCTTACAGATAACAAATATATTGCCTTAGTAAACGTGTTAACTAACTGGGTAATGTTCTTTGAAATTAAATTAAAGTAAAAATATGACAGAAATGTAACAATAAACCTAACCCTAATAACAGCATTTTAATTGGTCTTCTGTTTAACTCAGGTTTATGATTGTTATGTTTATCTTAGAGTACAAAACTCAACGTTCTTAACTCAACAAATCTTAACTAATGGGCTTTAATTTAAAAGCTTCTCATCTGAGGTTGGAAGTGCAAAATATGTATTGAACAGTGTTTTAAACAGGATTGTGAGTTGCTACACTTAATGTTCAATGCTCTGACTCCATCATGTGGTTCATTATAAGAACTTTCTCTCTGTTTCAGATGTCTGTGTGTGTGTGTGTGTGTGTGTGTGCCATTCCAGCAAAGTCAGCTTCAGCTGTTCTTCAATTCATGAAATACAGAGAACTAAAATAAATTGAAAGGAAAACGTTCTCAAAAAGTTAAAAGAAATCAAATAAAACAGTAAAGGTAAGCTAATCGTTATTTGAGTTAATGAGGTAGTATTAACATTTGTATTCCATCATTTTTGCTTGATGGTCTAGATTTCTGTTGGGATCATAAGCAAGACCAAGAATGCCTTGAAGCCAATGAGAGGAAAAAAATCAAGACATGAAAGATGGAGAATATGTCTTGCTTTATCCAGATGGCTATCAGATAAAAAACATCCCTGGGACTGACACAACTTTTTCTATTGGACAGTACAAAGAGGCCATTGGAAAGGCATATCAAAGGATCACCCTGTAAATCTGTACCATTGAGGATTTGTTGTCAAACAGTTAGTATTGAAATAGTTTTTTATGTGCATTTAAACTATAGACTAAGTGCTTTAAGTTCTTTGTGGAATTCCAACTAGTTACCAGAGATGTATAAAGTACTAGAGAACCATACTTGAGTAAAAGTACAAGTGCTCTATCAAAAAAGTGACTTGAGTAGAAGTTGAAGTGCTCTTTAAGCACCACACTTAAGTAGAAGTACTAAAGTATTCAACATTTTTTGTACTTAAGTATTGCAAGTAGTCTATTTTAAAATTTACTACTCAAGTACTGAAAGTAAAAGTAGAAGTATTGTGTTATGTAGCTATTAAAGAAAGTAGTCAAAAGTTTGAACATATTGTTTTTACTATTTCAAATGATTAACCTAAAGGACAATCACAATTCCTTTGACTGTAACTTCTTGTAAACAAAAAAACGGTTACTAGGGTTAGTTAGCCCAATTTGCAAAATGATGTCATTAATAACTCACCCTCATGTTGTTTCAAACCCGTAAGACATCAGAGGGTCATTTAGAATTTTTTGAAGCATGGAAAATACATTTTGGTCCAAAAATAGCAAAAACTACGACTTTATTCAGCATTGTCTTCTCTTCAGTGTCTGTTGTAAGACAGTTAAAAACAAAGCAGTTTGTGATATCTGGTTCGCGAACGAATCATTCGATTTAACCGGATATTTTTGAAACAGTCCACCAAATCGAACTGAATCGTTTTAAACAGTTCGCGTCTCCAATACGCATTAATCCACAGATGAATTAAGCTGTTAACTTGTTTAATGTGTCTGACACTCCCTCTGAGTTAAAACAAACCAATACCCCGGAGTAATTCATTGACTCAAACAGTACACTGAACTGATGTGAAGAGAGAACTGAAGATGAACACCGAGCCGAGCCAGATAATGACTCGTTCACGAGTCAAGAACCGTTTCTGTCAGACGCGTCCGATTCGTGAACCGAGGAGCTGATGATACTGCGCATGTGTGATTTAGCGTGAAGCAAACCGACACACAGAGTGTCTGGAACCGAACTGATTCTTTTGGTGATTGATTCTGAACTGATTCTAATGTTATGAGCCCATGTGCAGTCAACGCCAATGACGCCATTGCATCGAGCGCAAAAGAATCGGTGAACTGTTTTCTTCAACTGGTTTATTGAATCGAACTGTCAGAAAGAACTAACGTTACTGGTCATCCGAAAACCGATGCAACCGGTTCTTGACTCGTGAACGAGTCATTATCTGGCTCGGCTCGGTGTTCATTTCTCTCTTCACAGCAGTTCAGTCAGCACACGCAGTCTTCTTAATCGCTTGTTTCACTCAATGATGTGCCAGCTTCATCAAACCTGCCATCTACAGTTCTGGCAGTGGTTTGTAATGGAATGATTCGTAACATTATTATAATTGTAACGAGTAACGATGCAGCACATAAAAAAAATATCGGAGTAAAAGTATTAAACTCAGCGAAAATATGTACCGAAGTAAAAGTGGAAGTAGGAGAAAAAAATAATACTCTAGTAAAGTACAGATACCGCCTTTTAGTACTTAAGTACAGTAGTGAAGTAGTTCTACTTCGTTACTATACATCTCTGCTAGTTACAGCCTACATATTTCACAATACTGGGCATGTAATTGGAAATAGAGATTGACCACAAAGTCTTTTGTGAGGTCAAGCAGATGAAGGTTTCAGATGATGATGATGATGATGATGATGATGATGTTGTTGTTGTAAGGGTGTGACCCAATATGTCACCTCTTTCTGACACAGTGGTAGGTACATCTCAGGAATGTAGATGTACGTTCTAGTAAGAACTCTAGCTGCTACATTTTGGACTAACTGTAGATTGTTTACCAAACATGCAGAACAAGCACCCAATAAAGCATTACAATAATCTAACCTTAAGGTCATAAATGCATGGATTCACATTTCTGCATTTGACATTGAGAGCATATGTCATAATTTAGATATATTTTTGAGATGGAAAAATGCAGATTTACAAATTCTAGAAACATGGCTTTCTAAGGAAAGATTGCTATCAAATAGCACACCTACTGTTCCTAACTGATGACGAAGAATTGACCACAGCCATCAAGTCTTAGACAGCTTTCTAGGTTATTACATGAAGAGTTTCTATAAGTAACACCTCTGTTTTTTAAGAATTTAGCAGTAAGAAATTACTCGTCATCCAGGTTTTTATATCGACTATGCATTCCATTAGTTTTTCAAATTGGTGTGTTTCACCGGGCCGCGAAGAAATATAGAGCTGCGTATCATCAGCATAACAGTAAAAGCTAACACCATGTTTCCTGATGATATCTCCCAAGGGTAACATATAAAGCGTGAAGAGTAGCGGCCCTAGTACTGAGCCTTGAGTTACTCCATACTGCACTTGTGATTGATATCATACATCTTCATTCACTGCTACGAACTGATGGCGGTCATATAAGTATGATTTAAACCATGGTAATGCACTTCCATTAATGCCAACAAAGTGTTCAAGTCTATGCAAAAGAATGTTGTGGTCAATGGTGTCAAACGCAGGGTTAGGGTTAGGCCACTGATGGATCATCTCTTCACCTCCAACAGGTACATTATGACCTAATATTCTAGCTTTATATTGACCTGTATTATATATGCTTATGGTTAGAAATTTGTAATAAGATTGTTTATTTGTTTTTATAGAAGCCTCTTATGTACGACCATGATTTCTGTGATGTAGAGACCACGGAATCCAGTCATAAAAACAGAATTTACAGTTTAACGTGGAATGTCATTTTGAATGAATTCATTTAAAGTAGGCCATGACACTTAAATGAAATCATGATATGGAGTAGTATCTGTAAATAATAATCCGGAAAAGTCTATTCAAATATGGATCCTGCATTGTCTGCGTGTCTCTGTTTGTTGAGGCTATTCTATAAGCCTCGGCATAGATGGCATGTTCTCAACGCGTAGCAGGAAATTCTGAGTCCAAACATTGGCTCTCTTTGGGTGGTGTTCCCGTTTATTATGAAGGTAAAAAAGGGATAATTTACATAAAATTATATTTCACCCAGTGCTGAATATTAAAGTGCTGTCGTGCTGTTGGTAAACTGACTGTTCACGGCTATGGTAAGAACCGTGTGTTCCTCACCATCCACACCCTTTCCTAACTAATTGCAACACCTGTAAATATATCTAGCTCCCAGTGACGTGTCACACATAGTGCAACACTCCCAACCAGTGGCTAGAATAATAATAGCAATATTAACCGATCCAGAGAAGGTGAATATATAAATGGCTCCTACACTGTTAATGAATGAGCCAGAAGCTTAAATACATGAACAGCATCTCCAGAACCAGTCTTGCCAACTAATTTTAGAAGAAAGTTGCTAAATTAAGTTATGGTGTCATTGTTTAATCACAACGCAAAATTGTCACAGCATGGGATATCAGCAAAAAACTGTTTCATATGTTAATTTAGTTTTGTTTGTAAAATAATATGAATAATATAATATTAAAATATAAATTACTTTTTTAATTAATTGAATTATTGAACACAAACATTTTACTCTAAGAAGGAATATAATTATGAGGATACCACCTTTTCTAGTATCTTGGACAGAAAAGGGAGATTCGAGATTGGTCTATAATTAACAAGTTCTTTGGGGTCAAGTTGTGGTTTTTTGATGAGAGGCTTAATAACAGCCAGTTTGAAGGTTTTGGGGACATATCCTAATGACAATGAGGAATTAATAATAGTCAGAAGAGGATCTATGACTTCTGGAAGCACCTCTTTTAGGAGCTTAGATGGTATAGGGTCTAACATACATGTTGTTGGTTTAGATGATTTACAGTTTTTTTTCAACTGCTTACACACATTTTCCAAAGTTTTCCTTTTTTTCAAAACTTAACACACAAATTCAAGAATTGCACACACAAGATGCAAAATGCCTCACATCTCTTTCAAAATGAATCACCACAGTCAAAATATCACAAACATATTTCAAAAGCAAACATTTGTCTTACGTTGTAAACACCTTTACCATAATGTTATATTTTTGATTATGTCATATACACACTGTTATTCAAAACCTAAAGCTCTCACATGTACATGATTGAATGTAATTGGGAGAGAGCTGTTGAATATATAAAGTAAAAACAAAAGCAAAATTGAAAACAAACTTTCTTTTTTTTTAGCTCTTTGTGGTTGTAAATGTAGTATTAGTGTACACAGTTTGAAAAGAAAAAAAAGGTTCGTTTCCCAATCATTACAGGGTAAGGTTGTCTATTGTTTTATAAAAGGAGAGAAACTAGCCCTGATCCGATTCACAATCTAATCCTAACCCTCATAGGATGAAGGGCATGAAATAACCCTCACTTAAGGAGAGATTTTCGTGTGTGGCTGGTTGGATCAGTGGTAGAGTGATGGACTTAGGACGAGGGGACCCAGATTCATGTCCTGATCATTGCAGGGTTGTGTTTTCTATTGTTTAATAAAGCTATTTCTGTGGTCACCATAGACGAGGTGACTAGGACAAGGAATGTGCTGCATGAAAAAGACAATGTATTGTTGGGCAAAGGTTTGTGACATCTGACGGTTATCCCGGAAAGGATGATGTCTGTTCAGTTTTAAAATGCATGAACTTTGAAGAGAGATGGACTGGTAGAAGCTTGGTGTTCAGAAATGTGCATCCGCCAGTCTCATGCTTTCGGCCCAAAAGAGATGAGCAGGAGGTTTTAAGTTTGATATTTGGGTTTGGACAAGCCTTTTTTTCAGGTGACCCGGATACCTTGCGGTGATAACGAAGGGTCACTTGTACGGTGAGTATCCAGCCTCCCTGGGTCCACTTGGACAGCACGCAGGGCAGGTGGCCTGGGGCTAACAGGCCTTAATTGGAGCCCAGTCTTCTAT